>NC_134363.1:151722280-151824780 GCF_048569485.1 Anomaloglossus baeobatrachus | reverse complement strand
AAGCGGAGGGGCGGAGCTGAGCGCGACGCAAACATCCCGCCCACCTCCTTCCTTCCGCATTGCTGGCCGGGAGCCGCAGGACGCAGGTAAGATCTGTTCATCGTTCCCGGGGTGTCACACACTGCGATGTGTGCTACCCCGGGTACGATGAACAACCTGATGTTCAATTCATGAGGAATGAACGATGTGCGTGCGATGAATGTTTTACCGTTCATTCGCAATCGCACGTAGCTGTTACACACTGCAATGTACCTTACGATGCCGGATGTGCGGCACTTACGATGTGACCCCGCCGACACATCGTAAGATATATTGTAGCGTGTAAAGCAGGCTTAAGTCTGGAACACCACACCTCACAGACCAACAGAATAACTATAGCTGGCATGGGTGGAATGTTTCAATCAGTATAAATAGGAGAACAAATGTGAAAGGCCTCCTCTCAACATGTGATCAAAGGAGAAAACAAACCAGCAGAGATTAACTCTTACTAACCTGCCTATGAATCAGCACACAGCAGGTCGACGCATGAGCCTGCCTGTGTTTCTTTCAGACACCAGAGAAACCATTTGGGGGAGTGTCAGAATCTGCAATCTGAGCAGCGCCCAACGCCACCATTTAGAGATACATAGAAAAATGTCAAATTTCAAATTACCACTTCAGAGAGGACAAGGACTTGAACTCTAGTGCCACCTAGTGGAAGTAGCAATCTTTACAGTGAACACTAACCCTCTAACAAGTCTTGCCATATGACTTAGGACAAAAGCCAAGCTAGAATCTCAATTTGAAGACAATGTATTATCCCCTCATTAGTGCATAGCATGAGATCTGAATTTGTCATATGAGAGGCTATGACTGGGATCCAAGGGGTAACCTTTCTCCTTGCGGAGAGCGACATGTCTAGCATGCCAGGGTGAGGAGGCATAAAAGCCATGTAATGCTGTTCTGGAAAGTTAAATATGAAAATTGCCTCTTCAGAGAGAATGAGGACGAACTCTAATGCTATCTATGGGAAGCAGCAATCCTAAATGTCAATATTGACCTTCTAATAATCCTTGGAATATGACTTAGGCTAATGGATATTCTGGTTTGGCTTTTATCCTAAGTCATATGGCAAGGCTCATTAGAGGGTCAGTATTGACTTTTAGGATTGCTACTTCCAATAGGTGGCACTAGAGTTCAAGTCCTCTTCCTCTCTGAAGAGACAATTTTCATATTTAATTTCCCAGAGGAGCATTGTATGGCTTTAAAGCCTCCTCACCTAGATATGCTAGACATGTCACTCTCCATAAGGAGAAATGTTACCACTTTGTCACAAGTGTGATGATTCCGCAGGTTACATCTTCTATTGGAGAGGATTTACTATCTTTTGATGCTGAAGGGGTTAAGGACTTTCTGGCCTGCCGGCTGAGATTACTCTTTGCCTTAGGGTACGGTCCCACTTGTGCATAGCTTCAGATGTGAGAGCATTGGAATCAATGTACTAATGAGTCTCTGCTACGAGTGTCAGCCGAGGGTCATGCGACTGTGATGTGATCTTGTGATCGGATCACAGCTATGGAGAAGGGGGGGGGCACTTTCTCCCCATCTCCTCCGCTGCCTGTCTCTGCGTACATCGCACTGCGGTTGGATGACATGCGAGTGCAATGCGATGTTTCACACTCTCCCATAGATTTGAATGGGGGTGCGTGAGCCGACAATCGCTGCCAAATGCAGCATGCTGCGATTCATTTCAGATGGACACTGCCCCATAGATTTACACTGGTGCGAGTGCAGTCCGATGTTTCATCGGATTGCACTCATCCGTGCAAAACGCATGTGGAACCCTACTCTTAGGGGTACTTTGCACGTTGCGATATCGCTACTGCAATATCGTCGGGGTCAAATCGAAAGTAACGCACATCTGGCGCCGGTAACGACGTCGCAACGTGTAAAGCCTAGGAGAGAAGTTGAACAAGCGTGAAACAGTCAAAAATCGGTGATCTGTGTCACGTCGTTCACTTTCATAATGTCGGTGCGTCCGCAGGTACGATGTTTGTCGTTCCTGCAGCTCCACACATCGCTGTGTGTGAAGCAGTAGGAGCGACAAACATCTCCTTACCTGCGCCCGCCATCCACCGGCTATGCGGAAAGGAGAAGGTGGGCGGGATGTTTACATCCCGCTCATCTCCGCCCCTCCGCTTCTATTGGCCGCCTGCCGTGTGACGTCGCTGTGACGCCACACGACCCGCCCCCTTAGGAAGGAGGCGGGTCACCGGCAGGGCAGGTAAGTGCGTGTGAAGCTGCCGTAGCGATAATGTTCGCTACGGCAGGTATCACAAGATATCGCATGTGCGACGGGGGCGGATACTATCGCGCTCGGCATCGCTACCATCGGCTAGCGATGTCGCAGCATGCAAAGTACCCCTTAGTGACAGCTGCAGCATTTTGTCATCACGCCCTTCTGCTATATATATCCACTCCTGGCTTTACTCCATGCCGGTGATAGATGTACTCTATAATGACCATACTGAAAGGCTCGTCTATGCATAGCTGTGGTGTCATTTCAGTTGCAGCTGCGAAGTTTCCTGCTGAAGAAACTAAGCAGTACTTTCTACTGTGTCTTTCCCTACCCCTTTGCCTTACCTTCCTTGTGTTGTTTTATTGTAGTAGTGGGACTAGTGTCCCGCTGGCCAACACACTAGTCAGGGTAAGTTCAGGGTCAGCAAGGCACGTGACGACGCAAGAACCTGTATAGGGACATTAGGGATTGCAGGGATCAGCTACAGCTGAGTGTGAGGTGCCTACATTTCCCTTCAATTTCAAATCAAGATTGATGATCTATCATTTGTTTTCAACACAAAACGCAATGACAATCTTGAATTTTGCAAGAATAAAATAGCTAAAATAGCTAAATAATAATAACTAAAATAGCAGTTTTACTACCTCAATCTAACCCGGGGGGGGGGTCATTCGGTTTTTGTTTGGGTTTTTAGAGGACACGTGAATGCAAACTGCTAGTGTTATGCCTTCAGAACCTAAAATAACCTAAAATAATAAATAATAATAATAACAACAATAATGATAATCATCATTATTCATTGTTGCCATTGTACTTTATGATCAACACTTGTTCTCTTGTGGATTGAATATTCTAGAAAACTATACAAAAACGTTTAGTGTCTTTTTTACTGTTTTTTTTACTCTATGACGTCCTTAAATAAAAATATTTCCCCTATAGTAAGATACGTGCAGCAGACACTTTACAGTTTATGGCCAAGTACCAACCAAACTGCAGCAGTTTTCCAAAGTTACCATTAGACACTCACAAGACATTCCCCAATGCCAAGATTGCTTTCAAGACGTTTGCATTTTATTATCATAGGAGGATGTAAAGAGATAATAGGAGGGTTTTTTTGGTTTTATGTTTTTCGTTAATGCAGAATTTAACAGTAAAGTCTACAACTTCTGAGAACGTCTCTGCATTTTTTTTCCTGTTTAGAATGTATGATGTGAAAGCTCTCAATCTCCATGAATAATTTGGTAATATGTCAGGTATTTATATTGTAACTGTGCATTTCATTTTTATTTCATAAATCAATAGGACACATAGAAATAAGCAACTTTGTAATATATCTTATCAGACCAATTTGCTTCTTTTACCTCGTGGATTGATTTTTTTCATTTTCAATTCATGGATAAACTCGATATCAGGTGAAGAAATATTTGACTATTACTGAGATAGGAGATGACAGTTGGTGCTTTTAAAATTCTATGGAGGAAGGAGAAGAGCTACAGCCGGACAGACATTATGCTACAAATTCTCCATCGAACTTTATGAGCACCAACTGTCCTCTCCTATCTCCATAATGGGACAATCTGTATTCACTGAAGTCAGATTTTACCTGTAAATTGAGAACTTTGAGAACAAAAGATCAGTCCAGGAGGAGGAAGAAGCAGATTTCATGCCACCTGCGGTGGCACTGCAGGGCAATAAAGCACATGTCACCTGCAGGGGCACTGCAGGGAAAACAAGCATGTGTAATACATCATGTCACCTGTGGGGGCACTGCAGGGAAATCAAGAACATGTAATTCTTCATGTCCTCTGTAGGGGCACTGCAGGGAAATCAAGCACATGCAATACTTCATGTCACATGTGGGGGCACTGCAGAGAAATCAAGCATGTATAATGCTTCAAGTCACCTGTGGGGACGCTGCAAGCAAATCAAGCACATGTAATACTTCATGTCACCTGTGGGGGCACTGCAGGAAAATCAAGTACTTGTAATACTTCATGTCATCTTGGGTGGCGCTGCAGAGTAATCAATCATGTATAATGCTTCAAGTCACCTGTGGGGATGCCGCAAGGAAATCAAGCAAATGTAATGCTTCATGTCACTTGTGGGGCACTGCAGGGAAATCAAGCACATGTAATACTTCTGACACCTGTGGGGGCACTGCAGGGAAATGCAGTACATGCAATACTTCATGTCACCTGTGGGGGCACTGCAGTGAAATAAAGCACATGTAATACTTCATGTCACCTGTGGGGCAATGCAGGGAAAGCAAGCACATGTAATACTTCATGTCACCTGTGGGGGCTCTGCAGGGAAAGCAAGCACATGTAATACTTCATGTCACCTGTGGTGGCTCTGCAGTGAAATTAAGCACATGTAATGCTTCATGTCACCTGTGGGGGCACTGCAGGGAAATAAAGCACATGTAATATTTCATGTCACCTGTGGGGGCACTGCAGGGAAATCAAGCACGTGTAATACTTCATGTTACCTGAGGGGGCACTGCAGGGAAGTCAAGCACATGTAATACTTCATGTCACCTGTAGGGGCACTGCAAGGAAATCAAGCACATGTAATGTTTCATGTCACCTGTGGGGGCACTGCAGGGAAATCAAGCACATGTAATGTTTCATGTCACCTGTGGGGGCACTGCAGGGAAATCAAGCATATGTAATGCTTTGTGTCACCTGTGGGGGCCCTGCAGGGAAATAAAGAACATGTAATACTTTATGTCACCTGTGGGGGCACTGCAGTGAAATAAAGCACATGTAATACTTCATGTCACCTGTGGGGCAATGCAGGGAAAGCAAGCACATGTAATACTTCATGTCACCTGTGGGGGCTCTGCAGGGAAAGCAAGCACATATAATACTTAATGTAACCTGTGGGGGCATTGCAGGGAAATCAAGTACATGTAATACTTTATGTCACCTGTGGGGGCTCTGCAGGGAAAATATAGCACATGTAATGCTTCATGTCACCTGTGGGGCACTGCAGGGAAATCAAGCACATGTAATACTTCATGTCACCTGCGGGGGCTCTGCGGGGAAAATATAGCACATGTAATACTTCATGTCCACTGTGGGGCACTGCAGGGAAATCAAGCACATGTAACACTTAATGTAACCTGTGGGGGCATTGCAGGGAAATCAAGCAAATGTATTACTTCATATCACCTGAGTGGGCACTGGAGGGAAATCAAGCACATGTAATACTTCATGTCACCTGTGGGGGCACTGGCACAAGTTAGTTTTAGAATAAGTGTTTAACCCTTGCTTCCCCAACCCCTAGACATAAGCCAACGCAACTCAGTGAAAGAACTAAAATTAAGTTTATAAATTGAATTGATGGATTTTCTAGGTACCAGGGCTGTGAACAGTTAACCATCCCGGTGTCCAATCACCGGCGTCCCTCCTCCTCACCCTTTCTCTTCCTCACATTCCATTAAAACTATGTGCCTTTCTTTATTTGTTAATAATATTTAACCTTCTTTGGCGCCTGCTTGTACTTCAGCCCCCCTTCTACGTTACTTGTAGACAAGCCCCGAATTTGTTAAAAGTGCACTTGATGACACATAAATAGGACGATCTGTCAGAGAGCGGCTAAACAGCCCTGACAGATCCGCGGATCCACAGTCCACGCTAAGAACTGACATTCTTAGTGTCTTAGACATGATCCCTGCTCAGCGTGATACATAGACACAAAATATAACATACGTGATGCAAAAAACAATGGCCCCGATTCATCAAACACTTTGAGCCACGAAACTGGCGTAAGCCTTCCGAAGAGCTCAAAGTTTGCAGCTACGTAAATATTTGGGGACTTTTGCCGTCTTTACACCTGCTCAGCCGAGTTTTTGAAAAGTTGGCGAACCTTAACGGAAGAAGCGGTCATTGAGGTTGATGAACCCAATCCTGCAAATTTATTTACAAGAACTCTAACTAAACCTCTGGTTTCGAATTTGACGAAGGAGACCATCAGCATGGAGGGTGTATTGTCTTCTCATGTTTTAGGTGTTTCCTTCTGGTATTATGGTTTTCTCCCACACTCTGACAAGTTGATCAGCTTCCTATAATATTGACTTCAGTGTGTGCCTATAATAGTCAAATTAGATTGTTTAGGCAACTCATAGCAACAATCTATGTACAAAGCTACATAATACTTTTGTCACAAATGTGTCAAAGCCTGATGTGATCTTGGAGGATCTCGGATGGGAAGGTCATAGTTCGTCGTTTGCTCTGAGTTGGAGCATTTTTAATTCCATCCGGTACTGAAGGGGTTAAGGTTCATTTCTATCCTGCAGTGATCTAACAGGTAGTTGTAAACTCAGCTGCAACCACTCCCTTCTGTTCTAAGTATCCACTCCTCCCTATGCCGGCTATAGCTCATACCTATGCTGTCCACTTGGAAGGAGACAGTCTCTGGAGAAAGCTGAGGTGTCGCTTTAGTTGCATCTGAGAAGTTTCTCCTGGAGTGTTATTTGTTGAGTTTTTCCTCCCCTGTTTGTCTTTATTACCTCGTGTTGTCTTATTGTAGTGGCGAGACTAGAATCTCGCTGGCCTTCACTAGTCAGGGAAAGTTCAGGGCCAGCAAGGGCCTAGGCATGTGACGGCACATGGGGGAAGGACCTGTGTATATATATATATACAGTTAGGTCCAGAAATATTTGGACAGTGACACAATTTTCGCGAGTTGGGCTCTGCATGCCACCACATTGGATTTGAAATGAAACCTCTACAACAGAATTCAAGTGCAGATTGTAACGTTTAATTTGAAGGTTTGAACAAAAATATCTGATAGAAATTGTAGGAATTGTACACATTTCTTTACAAACACTCCACATTTTAGGAGGTCAAAAGTAATTGGACAAATAAACCAAACCCAAACAAAATATTTTTATTTTCAATATTTTGTTCCGAATCCTTTGGAGGCAATCACTGCCTTAAGTCTGGAACCCATGGACATCACCAAACGCTGGGTTTCCTCCTTCTTAATGCTTTGCCAGGCCTTTACAGCCGCAGCCTTCAGGTCTTGCTTGTTTGTGGGTCTTTCCGTCTTAAGTCTGGATTTGAGCAAGTGAAATGCATGCTCAATTGGGTTAAGATCTGGTGATTGACTTGGCCATTGCAGAATGTTCCACTTTTTTGCACTCATGAACTCCTGGGTAGCTTTGGCTGTATGCTTGGGGTCATTATCCATCTGTTCTATGAAGCGCCGTCCGATCAACTTTGTGGCATTTGGCTGAATCTGGGCTGAAAGTATATCCCGGTACACTTCAGAATTCATCCGGCTACTCTTGTCTGCTGTTATGTCATCAATAAACACAAGTGACCCAGTGCCATTGAAAGCCATGCATGTCCATGCCATCACGTTGCCTCCACCATGTTTTACAGAGGATGTGGTGTGCCTTGGATCATGTGCCGTTCCCTTTCTTCTCCAAACTTTTTTCTTCCCATCATTCTGGGACAGGTTGATCTTGGTCTCATCTGTCCATAGAATACTTTTCCAGAACTGAGCTGGCTTCATGAGGTGTTTTTCAGCAAATGTAACTCTGGCCTGTCTATTTTTGGAATTGATGAATGGTTTGCATCTAGATGTGAACCCTTTGTATTTACTTTCATGGAGTCTTCTCTTTACTGTTGACTTAGAGACAGATACACCTACTTCACTGAGAGTGTTCTGGACTTCAGTTGATGTTGTGAATGGGTTCTTCTTCACCAAAGAAAGTATGCGGCGATCATCCACCACTGTTGTCATCCGTGGACGCCCAGGCCTTTTTGAGTTCCCAAGCTCACCAGTCAATTCCTTTTTTCTCAGAATGTACCCGACTGTTGATTTTGCTACTCCAAGCATGTCTGCTATCTCTCTGATGGATTTTTTTCTTTTTTTTCAGCCTCAGGATGTTCTGCTTCACCTCAATTAAGAGTTCCTTAGACCGCATGTTGTCTGGTCACAGCAACAGCTTCCAAATGCAAAACCACACACCTGCAATCAACCCCAGACCTTTTAACTACTTCATTGATTACAGGTTAACGAGGGAGACGCCTTCAGAGTTAATTGCAGCCCTTAGAGTCCCTTGTCCAATTACTTTTGGTCCCTTGAAAAAGAGGAGGCTATGCATTACAGAGCTATGATTCCTAAACCCTTTCTCCGATTTGGATGTGAAAACTCTCATATTGCAGCTGGGAGTGTGCACTTTCAGCCCATATTATATATATAATTGTATTTCTGAACATGTTTTTGTAAACAGCTAAAATAACAAAACTTGTGTCACTGTCCAAATATTTCTGGACCTAACTGTATACATATATATATATACACATATATATGAAAAATAGACAAATAATAGCCTTAGTGGCTGTATTGAAAGCTATAAAATGTTAGTATTTTTTATATAGAGGAAATGAATAATTTCAAAATATATATATAATATAAGTGTCCAATCACGTGCAGGACTATGCATTGGAATGTATTTTTTAAATCACTGGGATCTTTGATGTTAAACTGCAGCACAGGCCTCAGATGACCTTCACTAGTCATTTTCTGACACCAATATAATAGTCATCATGACCACTTTAAAGTTTCCTTGTACAATTTACCGCCAAAACTAAACTTTGAAGATGCTACTGGCCACCAGGGACTGACCACCAGTGGACGGGTACCCTCAATGATATCCAATGCAGCCCAGGCGTTTGTTGACATGGTGGTACATGATGCTTTCTTCATGTACACACACTTGTCTGAATATAACACAAGAATATGTTTCCTTTCTTGGAACCGCGACGAAGCTCAGACGTTGATTGTGAAACCATTCGTTGTACTGGACCAGGTTGCAGTGAGCTTGGCTTGTTTTTCTCGCGCTACAATGCAAGGTATTTGTGTTTGAGATGGATCATGCAAGCTACAGCAATTCCTGGTGTTTTATTACTCTATTATTCTGGATATGAGTCAGTGCGCTTGGTATCGTAAATGACATCACACTTAAAAGACGTGACTATACTGGCAATAATAAACTATTTGTTGTACCTATTTTTCTTATTGTTGGCTTTGGGTTTTGTTTTTTTCCTTATTTTATTATTATTATTTTGTTAAATCTCATGTGTTAACGTTTGTGCCTTAGACATTTACAATGTGTTATTGTAGCCATCGCTTCCTCTACCTTGTGTCAGCGCTTTCTTACTTTCCATTTATTATTATCCAATGATACTACAAGTGTGCACAAATATATATATTTTGTTTCCTAAATAAATATGGCCGATTTTGATTCTAAATAGTCCATGGACCAATGCCGGTAAGTTCTGCTGGCTAATCATAGCTGTCTCTTGCTCCGTCCCCTTGTCTCTTGCTCCGTCCTCATCTCTCTTGCTCCGTCCCCATGTCTCTTGCTCCGTCCCCTTGTCTCTTGCTCCGTCCCCATGTCTCTTGCTCCGTCCCCTTGTCTCTTGCTCCGTCCCCATGTCTCTTGCTCCGTCCCCATGTCTCTTGCTTCGTCCCCATGTCTCTTGCTCCGTCCCCATGTCTCTTGCTCCGTCCCCATGTCTCTTGCTCCGTCCCCTTGTCTCTTGCTCCGTCCCCATGTCTCTTGCTCCGTCCCCTTGTCTCTTGCTCCGTCCCCATGTCTCTTGCTCCGTCCCCATGTCTCTTGCTTCGTCCCCATGTCTCTTGCTCCGTCCCCATGTCTCTTGCTCCGTCCCCTTGTCTCTTGCTCCGTCCCTTTGTCTCTTGCTTCGTCCCCTTGTCTCTTGCTCCGTCCCCATGTCTCTTGCTCCGTCCCCATGTCTCTTGCTCCGTCCCCATGTCTCTTGCTTCGTCCCCATGTCTCTTGCTTCGTCCCCATGTCTCTTGCTCCGTCCCCATGTCTCTTGCTCCGTCCCCATGTCTCTTGCTCCGTCCCCATGTCTCCTGCTCCATCTCCTTATCTCTTGCGCCATCTCAATGTCTCTTGCTCTGTCCCCATGTCTTCTGCTCCATCTCCGTGTCTCTTGCTCTGTCCCCATGTCTTCTGCTCCATCTCCGTGTCTCTTGCTCTGTCCCCGTGTCTCCTGCTCCGTCCCCATGTCTCCTGCTCCATATCCATGTCTCTTGCTCTGTATCCGTGTCTTCTGCTCTATCTCTGTGTCTCCTGCTCTATCTCTGTGTCTCCTGCTCTGTCTCAGTGTCTCCTGCTCTGTCTCCGTGTCTCCTGCTCCATCTCCTTTTCTCCTGCTCCATCTCCTTTTCTCCTGCTCCATTTCCATGTCTCCTGCTCCATCTCATTTCTCCTGCTCAATCTGCAGGTCTTGTGCTCCATCTCCTTGTCTCCTGCTCCGTCTCCATGTCTCTTGCTCCATCTCCACATCTTCGGCTCCGTCTCCATGTCTCCTGTTCCGTCTACATGTCCATGTCTCTTGCTCCATCTCCATGCCTTCTGCTCCTGTAACGCCCCTGAGGCTTCAGTTGCCACAGAAGTACTACACCTCAGCGAGAGGTGTGGTATTCCATCCCGAGTACGGATGAGGTCATCCACCGGTATGCAAACAAAACACAGACACTCTCACTGGCAACACTTCGCTGGACCGTGGTCAGGGAAGGTGCACCTTTGATGTCGCCATAGGAACACACGGTCAGAGCCAGGCTGGGCGGTGGAGTCTAGTTAGTTGGGGACACTGTAGGACGGGAGACAGAAGGAGTAGTGGAGGATGTTGATGGGCAGTCCGGCTCTTTTTGGTGATCCGGTTCCCATGATTCCGCTCACAAAAAGAGCTGGCTCATTCAGATCGTTCTTGGCTCCCTATTAAATATGTGCTCACCCCAGGGGAACACATATTTAAGATTATAGTAACGCAGATGAAACCCCATCCACCCGTGGCTAATCTCCACCCACTTACAAGGGACCAATTAGACTGTTGAGTGGGCGGGGTTTCAGCAGTGAACAGAGCTGTTTAGAGATTTTAGTGGCTCTCACTGGGGATCCAGCTCCTGTCAGTCACAGCAGGGAGATGGACCTTTGTGTCGGATCATTCGCGACTGACACATCACTAGTGGAGGAGGAAAGACCTCTGGTCTGGTGCTGGTGCAGCTCAGCTCAAGCGCATGACAGAAGGGGTCCTAGAGACCACAGGACCATACTCCCGTGGCCTCGTTCCACATACAGCAATGGAGTGGAAGGACTTGGCCGCAGATCAGGGACTGGTCCCTAGACAAGAGGAGAAGAACCAACGTGCTCCACTAGTAAAACCAGAGGTTGAGGACACATTTAGTACCAAAACCAACTCCGCACGCGAATCCGCTAGAAGGTGAGCACATAGGGCCAAGGGATGGAGCTTCAAGCCACCCCGACAGGGCCCGTGGACACCGGCTCAAGACACTATGTGCACAGGTGCAAGACAGGTGGGAGAGAAGCCAGCGCAGGAAGACGACCAGGAAAGAAACACTAGAAGGGTGCACCGGTCTTGACCTCCGAACTATCCGGGATCGGCCGGAGCCCATCACAGTGAAACCCCAGCACTCCAAAGGCGGACACTGACGTTGTGTTACCTTGGAACCTGCTACAGTGAGTAAAAACCTTGAGACAGCATCCCTGTGTCGCTCCGTTATTCGCCTACGCCTCCAGCCCTGCACCCCCACCATCACCTACTACTACCCCATAATCTCTGCCTGTGGGGAGCTGCACCATCTAAGCTGCATCACCATCTGCCCCAGAGGTCCCCATCCCGAAGTGGCGGCACCTAACTTTCCGCATACCACAGGTGGCGTCACGAATAAACTGTCATCGTCCCCTTTAAATTTAAACGACATCACTGAGGTCATGGAACCTGGCCACGCTACCGCAGCGTCCCAGAAACAGAACCGCGGCCCAGTAACGAGTCACCCTATGGCCTCGGTGTGGGTGTGTCACTCCGTCTCCATTTCTCCTGCTCCGTCTCCATGTCTTGTGCTCCGTCTCCGTGTCTCCTGCTCAGTCACCAAGTCTCCTGCTCTGTCTATATGTCTCCTTCTCCGTCCCCATGTCTCCTGCTCAGTCTCCATGTTAACATCTTGTGGAAAATTTCTCCTGTGGATTCGGCCACAACAATGAATCCATGACTGCAGATTTCGGAGCAGATTTGACCATGGATTTTACCCCACTCCATTACAAAGCATTGAAATCCGCCATGACTATCCGCACAAGAATGAGCGCAACGCAGATTTGAAGTCCACATTGTGTTTTTATTTTCTGGTATTTTGATGACCCCATTTACTTTTAATGTAGTGTCAGTTGCCGCACATTTGCAAAGTAGCATCCGCACCGCAAATCCTGAACGTGTGAACCAAGCTTTAGGGTGAAGCACATCTCTGCAAGTAAAGGCTCCAGTATTCGAGGAATGAAAATGGGGAGCCATCCAAGAGAGATCCTCAGTGCTATGGATGAGGGGAGAAAGCCATTGCTTCTCCCAAGGATGAGTAAAGGCCCCGTTACACACAACGATTCACGGAATTCACGGAATTCATGACGCACATCCGGCCTTGTTAGCGACGTCGTTGCACGTGACACGTACGAGCTACCGCTAATGATTCAAAATACTTACCAAATCGTTGATTGTTGACACGTCATCCATTTCCCAAATGTCGTTGCTTGTTTAAGACGCAGGTTGTTTGTCGTTCCTGAGGCAGCACACATCGCTACGTGTGACACCCCCAGGACCGACGAACACCACCGTACCTGCGTCCTCCGGCAAAGAGGTGGACGTAACTTTCATGCGGCTGCTCTCCGCCCCTCCGCTTCTATCGGACGCCTGCTGTTTGACGTCGCTGTAACACCGCACGAACTTCCCCCTTAGAAAAGAGGCAGTTCGCCGGCCACAGCGACGTCGCTAGGCAGGTAAGTATGTGTGACGGGTACTAGCGATATTGTGCGCCACGGGCAGCGATTTTCCCGTGACGCACAAATGACGGGGGCGGGTGCTTTCATGAGCGACATCGCTAGCAATGTCGCTGCGTGTAAACCCCCTTTAGGGCTCACTCACACATCCTTCTTTTTGCCGGTTTCGCAGATCCGGCGCGCTCCCGTACAGTGAATACAGTACAATGACAGCGCTGTAACTTCCGGGTCACATGCGCCGGTCACATGACAGCACATGACTGGCGCTTGTTGCGCTGTCATATTGTACTGTATTCACTGTACGGGAGCGCGCCGGATCCGCGAAACCGGCAAAAAGAAGGATGTGTGAAACTGACCTCAGTCAAGCACATTGGATCTTTTGGTCCTATAGGCCCCTTTGAGCCCTTTTTCTCCAATGCAGTGAGGGCTTTGGGACGAGACAATTTTCTATCATTGCCTCATATTGGTTTAGTGATGGGCCAGGCCACCTGTTGAGCGAAAAACTAGTTACCAATTTTTCGTTTCTCATCGATTCCCATGAATGGGTCCAAAAATAAGACAATTGTGGTCCAATACAAGCATTGAAGGCCCTTTTAATAGACAAGCACATAAATAGCCAAAGGGTATCCCCTGAGATAGGGATAATGCATGACTAGGGAGAACACATAAACCAGACATATGGGGCATATTAGGAATAGTACTGTGAGTATTGGTCATGGGAAGGGTGGAATCTCAAATATCGGTGAGCTGGCCAAATCTTTATGTTTTCAATAATCAAGGTGAAAATGGAAGGGGAAAAGCTTCATTGTGAATGTAAAAAATAAAGTGTAACCGAGGTGGAGGCGACAAAGCAGCAAGAACTTTGTTTACCGGTCTGCCTGCAAAAGCTAATTATACAATAGATGACAAAGAAACAGAGAAGTTCAGTCTAAGGCCTCTTTCACACGTCTGTGCCTCCGGGACGTGTTTTGCAGTTTTCTCACGTACCGGAGACACGTACACACGCGGACCTATGTATTCCTAATGGTTTGGACACACGTAAGTATTTTGGAACGGAACGTGTGTCCATTCCGTACTTACGTGTGTTCGTGTTTTTCTCCGGCATCACGGGTGTCACACGGCCTGCACCCGTACCACACGGGTGTAGTGTGGATGCGGTCCCGTGTGACACGCGCCGGAGAAAACTCACGTGTCAGAGAAAAAAATAACAAATCTTTACCCACCTTCTCCAGCCCTCCTGTCTCTGCCGCTGCTGTCACTTGCTGCCGACCGCCGCTCATTATGCTCATTTAATATTCACATCACTGCGGCCGGAAGCAGCAGCGGGGAGTCGGGAGGACCGGAGACCGAAGATCAGCACCACGGACAGCGGCGCCAGGGACAGGTGAGTATATAAATTACCGGTTCTCCGTGTGTTATCACGGATAGCACACGTAAAACACACGTGGCCCGCACGTACCGGAGACACGTACTTACCAAACGCAACACGCAGGGAAAATACGTGATTTTCACGTATGTGTGGCAGAGGCCTAAGATTATAAAGAGGCTGAAGGAGGATAGGAAGAAGTGCAGAGACGTGCAAAAAATTTAAGGTAACCATATCCAAATCACTTTTTGTCAGTAGTAATGAGCAGGCACTACCATGCTCGGGTGGTCAGTACTCGTAACTAGTGATGAGTGAGCACTACCATGCTCGGGTGGTCAGTACTGGTGACTAGTGATGAGCGGGCACTACCATGCTCGGGTGCTCTGTACTCGTAACTAGTGATGAGCAGGCACTACCATGCTCGGGTGCTCAGTACTCGTAACTAGTGATGAGCAGGCACTACCATGCTCGGGTGGTCAGCACTCGTAACTAGTGATGAGCAGGCATTACCATGCTCGGGTGGTCAGTACTCGTAACTAATGATGAGTGAGCACTACCATGCTCGGGTGGTCAGTACTAGTAACTAGTGATGAGTGGGCACTACCATGCTCGGGTGCTCAGTACTCGTAACTAGTGATGAGTGAGCAGTACCATGCTCGGGTGCTCTGTACTCGTAACTAGTGATGAGCGGGCACTACCATGCTCTGTGTTCATAACTAGTGATGAGCGGGCACTACCATGCTCGGGTGGTCAGCACTCATAACTAGTGATGAGCGGGCACTACAATGCTCGGGTGCTCAGTACTCGTAACTAGTGATGAGTGGGCACTACCATGCTCGGGTGGTCAGTACTTGTAACTAGTGATGAGCGGGCACTACCATGCTCGGGTGGTCAGTACTTGTAACTAGTGATGAGCGGGCACTACCATGCTCGGGTGCTCTGTACTGATAACTAGTGATGAGCGGGCACTACCATGCTCAGGTGCTCAGTACTCGTAACTAGTAATGAGTGGGCACTACCATGCTCAGGTGCTCAGTACTCGTAACTAGTGATGAGCGGGCACTACCATGGTCGGGTGCTGAGTACTCGTAACTAGTGATGAGCGGGCACTACCATGGTCGGGTGCTCAGTACTCGTAACTAGTGATGAGCGGGCACTACCATGCTCGAGTGCTCAGTACTCGTAACTAGTGATGAGCGGGCACTACCATGCTCGGGTGCTCAGTACTCGTAACTAGTGATGAGCGGGCACTACCATGCTCAGGTGCTCAGTACTTGTAACTAGTGCTGAGCATTCACAACAATGCTTGGGTGCTTGATACTCGTGTAGCACCCAGGGGGTAGGGGGTAGTCAGGCATGGATCTCGTACCTGCTTTACTCGTCACCGGGCTGGCGTGGTGGTCTGGGATGTCGCGGTGGCCTGCCCGGCTTCGTGCCCCGAGGTGTACACCAATAAGGAGGAAGGATGATGGGGATAGTAGTAGGATGATTTTCGTGACGCCACCTGTAGTACGTGGCCAGAGATTAGCCGCTGTAGTGATGAAAGAGCACTACCATGCTCGGATGCTCAGTACTCGTAACTAGTAATGAGTGGGCACTACCATGCTTGGGTGCTCGAAATCAGCAGTCGGACGCTCAGATGGATACAACTCAGGCATACTAGAAAGTCAAAGGAGAACCGAGCATGGTAGTGCCCGCTCATCCCTAGTTACAAGTACTGAGCACCCGAGCATGGTAGTGCCCGCTCATCACTAGTTACGAGTACCGAGCACCCGAGCATGGTAGTGCCCGCTCATCACTAGTTACGAGTACAGAGCACCTGAGCATGGTAGTGCGCGCTCATCACTAGTTACGAGTACAGAGCACCTGAGCATGGTAGTGCCCGCTCATCACTAGTTACGAGTACTGAGCACCCGAGCATGAGAGAGCCCGCTCATCACTAGTTACGAGTACTGAGCACCTGAGCATGGTAGTGCCCACTCATCACTAGTTACCAGTACTGAGCACCCGAGCATGGTAGTGCCCGCTCATCACTAGTTACGAGTACTGAGCACCTGAGCATGGTAGTGCCCGCTCATCACTAGTTACGAGTACAGAGCACCCGAGCATGGTAGTGCCCGCTCATCACTAGTTACGAGTACTGAGCACCTGAGCATGGTAGTGCCCGCTCATCACTAGTTACGAGCATACCTCCCAACTTTTAAAGAAGGAAAAGAGGGACAAAGTTTGCGGCGCGCGTAGCGCGCCGCGGCAAATTTTTAGGCCACGCCCCCTAACCACACCCATTTCACAGTCACGCCCATATCCACTCCCCATCCACACCCATTCAGCACAAACACGCAGGCAGCCGGCGGGCCTCCAGCACGGACACGCAGGCAGCCGGCGGGCCTCCAGCACGGACACGCAGGCAGCCGGCGGGCCTCCAGCACGGACACGCAGGCAGCCGGCGGGCCTCCAGCACGGACACGCAGGCAGCCGGCGGGCCTCCAGCACGGACACGCAGGCAGCCGGCGGGCCTCCAGCACGGACACGCAGGCAGCCGGCGGGCCTCCAGCACGGACACGCAGGCAGCCGGCGGGCCTCCAGCACGGACACGCAGGCAGCCGGCGGGCCTCCAGCACGGACACGCAGGCAGCCGGCGGGCCTCCAGCACGGACACGCAGGCAGCCACAGTGAGGCGGCCGGTCGCCTTCACAGACAGGCGGCCGGCCGCCTTCACAGACAAGCGGCGGGCCGCCCGCACAGAGAGGCGGCCAGCCGCCCGCAGAGAGAGGCGGCCGGCCGCCCGCACAATGAGGCGGCGGGCCGCCCGCACAGACAGGCGGCGGGGGGCGCCCGCACAGACAGGCGGCCGGCCGCCTTCACAGACAGGCGGCGGGCCGCCCGCACAGAGAGGCGGCCAGCCGCCCGCAGAGAGAGGCGGCCGGCCGCCCGCACAATGAGGCGGCGGGCCGCCCACACAGACAGGCGGCGGGCCGCCCGCACAGACAGGCGGCGGGGGGCGCCCGCACAGACAGGCGGCAGGGGGGCGCCCGCACAGACAGGCGGCAGGGGGGCGCCCGCACAGACAGGCGGCAGGGGGGCGCCCGCACAGACAGGCGGCAGGGGGGCGCCCGCACAGACAGGCGGCGGGGGGCGCCCGCACAGACAGGCGGCAGGGGGGCGCCCGCACAGACAGGCGGCAGGGGGGCGCCCGCACAGACAGGCGGCAGGGGGGCGCCCGCACAGACAGGCGGCAGGGGGGCGCCCGCACAGACAGGCGGCAGGGGGGCGCCCGCACAGACAGGCGGCAGGGGGGCGCCCGCACAGACAGGCGGCGGGGGGCGCCCGCACAGACAGGCGGCAGGGGGGGCGCCCGCACAGACAGGCGGCAGGGGGGCGCCCGCACAGACAGGCGGCAGGGGGGCGCCCGCACAGACAGGCGGCGGGGGGCGCCCGCACAGACAGGCGGCGGGGGGGCGCCCGCACAGACAGGTGGCGGGCCGACCGCACAGACAGGCGGCCGGCCGACCGCACAGACAGGCTCCGGCCGGGGGTGAGGGGGGAGGGAGGGAAATCAGCGCTGGGGAGATTAGTTTACTGTACCAGCAGCAGCACAGGCAGCGCTCCTCTCTATGCCACGTCTACTAGGATGGTAGGAGGGAAAAGCAGGGAGGCGGAGAGAGAGTGGGTGGGCGGAGCCCGGGAGCCGGCCGTCCCGCCCGTGGCAACGGGACAAACAACGTAAAGCGTGAAAGTCCCGCTGTATCCGGGACGGTTGGGAGGTATGCAGCATGTTAGAATGTGTACATAAGATCCCGCTGGTGGTGGCTGCAGCTTATAGGCCCCAAATCTGGTGACAGGTTCCCTTTAAAGTGAACCTGTCAGGTGCAATATGCACTCAGAGCCAGGAGCAGTTCTGGGTGTATATTGCTAATCCCTGCCTAACCGTCCCTGTATACACTAGCATAGATAAAGAGATCAAGAACAAATATTTTTAAAGATCTTATATCTTATGCTAATGAGCGCGGGGACTAGTCACAAGGGCGTTACTTCACTTGGCTAGTCGGCTCGCATAGCATGTTAGCATGTTATTACGCCCCTGTGTGAGTACTAACACGCTATATGAGCCGACTAGCCAAGTGAAGTAACGCCCTTGGGACTAGTCCCCGCGCTAATTAGCATAAGATATAAGCTCTTTAAAAATACTTTTTCTATAGATGCCTTTATCTATGCTAGTGTATACAGGGACAGTTAGGGAGGGATTAGCAATATACACCCAGAACTGCTCCTGGCTCTGAGTGCAGATTGCACCTGATAGGTTCCCTTTAAAGGGAAACTGTCACCAGAAATTTAGCAAAAAAAATAAAAGATTCCCCTCTGCAGCTCCTGGGCTGCATTCTGGAAAGGTTCCTGTTGTTATTGTGCCCCCTTTGAGACCTAAAATAATACTTTATGAAGTCTTACCTTTTTGTATGCAAATCTGTTTTTATGGTCACGGGGGCGGGCTGCCTGGCGTCCGTTATTCCCCCTCCTGCCGTTGTACGCCGTCCCCCATTGCTCATTTCCATACATGAGGACGCCTTCCTCATGTAACTGTCCTCCTGAAGTTTTGTGCATGCCCAGTGCCACTCTCGCGGGAGTAAGCACTGTGCAAAGTGTGAACGCTTTTGAGGTGATTGCGCAGGCGCGAGATTATGGGCGGCGCTGTGATTGTCATCAGCAGCGTTATCCAAGTACCCACCCATAATCTTGTACCCACGCTTCTCACTCTGCCTCCACCGTTATGCGCAAGCACTGTCCATATGAGCCACGTTACCTATTACCATGGGCGCGAGATTATGGGCGGCGCTGTGATTGTCATCAGCAGAGTCATCCAAGTACCCGCCCATAATCTCGTGCCCGCGCTTCTCACTCTGCCTCCACCGTTATGCGCAAGCACTGGCCATATGAACCATGTTACCTATTACCGTGGGCGCGAGATTATGGGCGGCGCTGTGATTGTCATCAGCAGCGTCATCCAAGTACCCGCCCATAATCTCGTGCCCGCGCTTCTCACTCTGCCTCCACCGTTATGCGCAAGCACTGGCCATATGAACCACGTTACCTATTACCATGGGCGCGAGATTATGGGCGGCGCTGTGATTGTCATCAGCAGAGTCATCCAAGTACCCGCCCATAATCTCGTGCCCGCGCTTCTCACTCTGCCTCCACTGTTATGCGCAAGCACTGGCCATATGAACCACGTTACCTATTACCGTGGGCGCGAGATTATGGGCGGCGCTGTGATTGTCATCAGCAAAGTCATCCAAGTACCCGCCCATAATCTCGTGCAAGCAGTAATAGGTAACATGGTTCATATGGCCAGCACTTGCGCATAACGGTGGAGTCAGAGGGAAAAGTGCGGGCACGAGATTATGGGCGGGTACTTGGTTAACGCTGCTGATGACAATCACAGCGCCGCCCATAATCTCGTGCCTGCGCAATCACCTGAAAAAGCGTTCACATGCGCAAAACTTCGGGAGGACAGTTACATGAGGAAGGCGTCCTTGTGTATGTAAATGAGCAATGGGGGACTGCGTAAAGCGGCAGGAGGGGGAATAACGGACGCCAGACAGCCCGCCCCCGTGACCATAAAAACACATTTGCATACAAAAAGGTAAGACTTCATAAAGTATTTTTGTAGGTCTCAAAGGGGGCACAATAACAACAGGAACCTTTCTAGAAGCAGCCCAGGAGCTGCAGAGGGGAATCTTTTATTTTTATTGTGAAATTTCTGCTGACAGGTTCCCTTTAACTGGTAGGGGAGCCAGGATAAAGCAGAGCTGAAGCTGTTGGGAAGCTAGGACCCAGCAGCTCTGCTCCACAGGCAGGAGACCACTGATCGGTAATAGAAGCCTGCAGATGTCACTCTGCATAGGTTATTACTGGCCAGTGCTATCTGCAGGAGAGAGAAGTGCTGATTGCACGGTCTCCTCAGCTTCCTGACTCCCCGCGTGTCTGCAGCAGTGAGAAGCCGCACACGGGGAATCAGAGAACAGCTGCAGACAAACGCAGGCTCCGGGACTGGGGGGGTCGGCTCTGGTGCAGGGGGGGGGCTCTGCTGCAGGGGGGGGGTCGCTCTGCTGCAGGGGGGGTCGCTCTGCTGCAGGGGGGGGTCGCTCTGCTGCAGGGGGTGATTCATACCTCAGCAGCAGTCACAGGAGTAGGTGCGCGCTCGGCTCTGTAATGAATAGTAGAAGGGAGAAACAGCGAGGCGGGTCTACAGTGGGTGGGTGGAGCCGGGACAAACAGCCTCACGGGCGGGACCCGGGATCAAAGGCTCAGACGAGGGACTGTCCCGCTGTATCCGGGACGGTTGGGAGGTATGGTTACGAGTACTGAGCACCCAAGCATGGTAGTGCCCGCTCATCACTAGTTACGAGTACTGAGCACCGAGCATGGTAGTGCCCGCTCATCACTAGTTACCAGTACTGAGGTATTGAAAAACACCTGGTAGGGAAAAAAGAAAATGTATGACCTTTCTTTGAAGCAGACCCTGATGTAAAATGCGCCAAACTAGGCCCGGTCCAATCAGAAGGCCGAAAAGAGAAAAAAAACAAACAAACAACGCTTTATGGGGGGGGGGGATGATACTCTTCAAAACTATCGTGTGCACAGATGTTGCAGTTCATCTCTATTGCACTGTATCACCGAAGATATTCACCAGCCATGGAGCTAGAGATTTACTTTCCTTGTATTAAGGCGCCATCTACTGGTAAACATTGAGTACAACCATTGGCCGCACTAAACCTAGGCAAAATATGTATATCACTAACAGAGGCAGAGCGGTGTACTCAAGTACTCGCTCAGGCTATTGTCATGGAAGTAAGCGAACCCTATTGCTAAATAACCTGGAGCCTTGTGGCCTATTATGATGCCCTATTGTACATAGGCAGCGATTAGGTCAACAGTTTGCATGATACAAATGCTATAGAGGGAGGATTGTAAAATAAATTGCGGTCACAACATAGACTACATAATAAAAAAATATATATATATATTTAAAGCAGATCCGCATACATTATTAAAGCTGATGAGGCTGGTGTACTTACTTTGAAAAACAAAAAAAAGATTGGCTGCAGGATCATGCTTGAAAATTTCCGCAATTATTATTATAATGAGCTTTTTTGTACTCAGGATTATACATCCCATGATTACACCCCCCAAAAAAAAAAAAACACTGAATGCTGGTCACGCATATGGCGCTCATTTAACTTTGATGCTTAAAGTGGCCCCCGTCAGCTGCAATGCACATCTGGCCTCTGCACAGCATACTGTATCTTGCTGCACGTTGTGCAATATGGTAGGGGACACGTTTGCACAAGCATCTGGGATACGTCGTCATAGGTCCTGCAATGTTGGTGGAGGGGTCGCATACACCTGCTGTTTGATGTCACCTCACAGAAAGAAGTCCAATGGGGTCAGGTCAGGTGAGCGTGGAGGCCACTCCATGCAGCCTCCATACCCAATGACTTGTAGGAAGGTCTCCATGAGGTATCGCTTCACGTCCGCAGCCTTGTGAGTGTTACACGTTCTAATCATAGCATTTCTGTATGCAAGGTGTCGATTCATATTGAATTGATGATGACCTACAAATTTGTTATTCACTTTTTTTCTCTATCTCGTTCTGTTTTCGAGATAAAAATGCTAACTCCGTTGTTTTCCACCAGGTGGCGCTATAGGTGGTTTCATTGCGTAGCGCATGGCTACTTTACTATACCTAGACACCACTTCTATGCCAATAGCTGCCGCCGTTCTCAAGTTAATGGCGGTGGACAGGATATGGGTGGACACACTGTATAATGTAAATTGTGGTTTTCCAAGACGTTCAGTATATAGCTGAGCCTAAGAGGACGACCATGATGGTGGCAACGGGGACAGTCATGTCAGAGTGCAGCGAGAGGAGCCGGTACGTGCACACATTGGCTGTGAGGACATCATTTAAATGCTGCTGTCAGAGATTGACAGCAGCAACTAAATGGATAACAGCCGCAGCTGGAAAGACTAATACCGACTATACAATATAGTTCACACCAGTCGTGTGTAGAGCGAGCCGAGTCCCCAAATCCCTCCACAAAACAGGGTAGGGTAGGCACTTGGCACCCCACACCCTTTCGCCTAGTAGTGCCCAAATCTTCTTCCAACTCCCCCTGCCGTTCATCTTCCCATCAGACACTGTGCGTATGAGAAAGCAGAAGATCCATTCAGGCCCCCACATTTCCTGTAGGCCCCTGTTGGACAGATATATACAGAAGTTATAATCTGACATTATCTAGTTCGCCCTCCAGCCTTTTCGGGAATAAGTGTGCAGAGGCAGAGCGGTCACATTTTGCAGGAGAAGCACATTCCTCTTATTAGAAGCCATAGTGAAGAGCATGGAAGTGACACTAGATCTGATAGTGCCGGACTGATGAAGGCTACACAATCCTGTCCGAGACGATTCACTGATTAGGATCTCATACGTCTCGCGCAGCCAAGTGTACGACGTTTTACAGTTCCTGATCAACTTAGTGCCCGTGCCGGAGACGGTGTTGAGATACTGTTGTACAGTTTACAAGAAAACGAGACATTTTGTTTTGACAGACTAAGACGTGATGTAGGGATGACAGTGAGATCAGTAATATTGAGCTGGATCTGTCCACGTCACAAAAAGCAAATGCTGGTCTAAGGAACGCACACTTGAGGGGATGGCGGTGATGATCAAATTAGGATGACATTTTGGGGCAGAAAAAAAAAAAAAGGAATTGGGGTTTGTCAAAATGAACTGATGGTTTGGTCAAGTAAAAGATGGATCTAAAGGTCAGTAAATTAAATACATTTATTAAAGCCAATTCTGACAGCCCTGCTGATAATCACACACTCGTCCTGAGATACAGCAGTGAGAGGATCTGTGTTTGGAGTTGGACCTGACAAGAAGAGAAGAGGCCCCAAGCCCTGACCGAGAGGCTGCCGAGGACTTCATGGCAGTAGCTGAGATCTTGGGATAGGAAAAGAAGGAGCAGCAGAGTGACAAAAGTGACCTGCATCAGTAGCCAGCAAGCACGGGGGGGGGGGGAGGGGGGGAAGAGGCCTCCGGCGTCGGGTAGCCACCAAGCACGGGGGGAGAAGCCTCCGGCGTCGGGTAGCCACCAAGCTCGAGGGGAGGCCTCCGGCGTCGGGTAGCCACCAAGCTCGAGGGGAGGCCTCCGGCGTCGGGTAGCCACCAAGCTCGAGGGGAGGCCTTCGGCGTCAGGTAGCCACCAAGCTCGAGGGGAGGCCTCCGGCGTCGGGTAGCCACCAAGCTCAAGGGGAAGCCTCCAGCGTCGGGTAGGTACCAAGCTCAAGGAGAGGCCTCCGGCGTCAGGTAGCAACCAAGCTCAAGGGGAGGCCTCCGGCGTCGGGTAGCCACCAAGCTCAAGGGGAGGCCTCCGGCGTCGGGTAGCCACCAAGCTCAAGGGGAGGCCTCCGGCGTCGGGTAGCCACCAAGCTCAAGGGGAGGCCTCCGGCGTCGGGTAGGTACCAAGCTCAAGGAGAGGCCTCCGGCGTCGGGTAGGTACCAAGCTCAAGGAGAGGCCTCCGGCGTCAGGTAGCCACCAAGCTCAAGGGGAGGCCTCCGGCGTCGAGTAGCCACCAAGCTCGGAGGGAGGCCTGTGAAATGGCCATATCTAACTGTTGAGCATAACAAACTTTTATTACCAAGCTCAAGGGGAGGCCTCCGGCGTCGGGTAGCCACCAAGCTCAAGGGGAAGCCTCCAGCGTCGGGTAGGTACCAAGCTCAAGGAGAGGCCTCCGGCGTCAGGTAGCCACCAAGCTCAAGGGGAGGCCTCCGGCGTCGGGTAGCCACCAAGCTCAAGGGGAGGCCTCCAGCGTCGGGTAGGTACCAAGCTCAAGGGGAGGCCTCCGGCGTCGGGTAGCCACCAAGCACGGGGGGAGAAGCCTCCGGCGTCGGGTAGCCACCAAGCTCGAGGGGAGGCCTCCGGCGTCGGGTAGCCACCAAGCTCGAGGGGAGGCCTCCGGCGTCGGGTAGCCACCAAGCTCGAGGGGAGGCCTCCGGCGTCGGGTAGCCACCAAGCTCGAGGGGAGGCCTTCGGCGTCGGGTAGCCACCAAGCTCGAGGGGAGGCCTCCGGCGTCGGGTAGCCACCAAGCTCAAGAGGAAGCCTCCAGCGTCGGGTAGGTACCAAGCTCAAGGAGAGGCCTCCGGCGTCAGGTAGCAACCAAGCTCAAGGGGAGGCCTCCGGCGTCGGGTAGCCACCAAGCTCAAGGGGAAGCCTCCAGCGTCGGATAGGTACCAAGCTCAAGGAGAGGCCTCCGGCGTCAGGTAGCCACCAAGCTCAAGGGGAGGCCTCCGGCGTCGAGTAGCCACCAAGCTCGGAGGGAGGCCTGTGAAATGGCCATATCTAACTGTTGAGCATAACAAACTTTTATTACACATCATCCCAAAGACAAACTTCACAAAAGTGGCTTAAGCTTATAGCTCTCTTAATTAGCTACATCCCTTACCTCATGGGCAAGGCATTGGCAGTGGATTAGGCATCCACTATAAACTGTCACTATATGAGTGATTGTCACCATCGATACGCAAGCTGCAATGCCCTGCACATGAGGTAAGAGACATAGCTAATGCGGAGAACTATACTACATTTCTTATTGGAGGCATTTGCTAATATTATTAATTATTATTACTCCTTCTACATAATTGGGATAGGATCTTGGAGATGAGAATACCCCTTTAAAGAGAACGTGTCAGGTCCCCTCTGACCTCCAACCCAGCAGCATTGATTCCTGTATACCCAAATTCCCTGCCTAAGCAGCCCTGTAATATGGTATTCACTAATATCAATGTTTAAAAAAACATTAATAAACTTCACTGTTTCTATGCTAATTAGGGCCTTTGACTAGTTGCAGGGGTGCTGGTTCCCCAGACTAGTCAGCCCTCTTCCCATGTTATCATGCCCCTGTGGGTGTGATATGTTGTCCAAGAGCTGACGTCACCACAGCTCCTTGACATTTTGCACGTGCTCGCCTTTGTTCACTCACATTGCACCTCTTGAAGTCGGGGGGTACACGTCCTGGCTTCAGAGGTGCACTGCGCATGATCGGAGGCGCAGAGGATGTTCTTCCGATGAAGCCAGAAAGTATACACTCTGCTTCATAGACTCAATGTGAGTGAACACGATTTCCAGGAGCTGCGGTGATGCCGGATTGTGGAAATCATATCACACATTCTGGAAAGAGGACAGACTAGTCAGGGGAAAGAGCGCCCCAACTAGTCAAAGCCCTAATTAATATAGGAGCAGCGGCGTTTATAAATCCTTTATTAAACATTCATATTAGTTAATAGCGTTATACAGGGGTGGTTAGGAAAGGAATTTGGGCACACAGGTATCAATGAGTCTGGGTCAGAAGTCATAGGGGACCTGACAAGTTCCCTTTAAGGCGGATAGTCTTAAAAGCCCACCAAAGTAAGATGCACCAAATCCATCACATTTTGGACTGTCCATGCGCTATAAACTGAAGAAGTCCATGTCGGTGGCTCAGAGATTGTCACTATAGTGTATGTCGGCCTAAATATTAGAATAATAATTTCATATTAAAGGAGGGATCGGAGAGCAGAAGAAATGAAGCTTATAAAACCCGGTACATTTGCCATCGCACTGAATATACAATGTCGAGACGACGTAACCAAACCGTGGTGATCGCTCGTAGATTTTACAAATGTTCCCGACTGCCTCGTCCATCTGAAGTGCTGTATCTTATAAAAGCCAAGACATCCTGAGCCATTTACATCACCTGTGCCTCATCTCTGCCTACAGATACACAGACATGATACATATACATACCCCGTATTTTCCGGTTTGTAAGACGCACTTTTTTTCCCCCCATACATATGGCTTACTGGGGCGGCAGTGGTGGCGCAGGGTCATCGCTACAGTGGGCTCATGAGGTGTCACAGCACTGGGCACCATTGATCTGCCAGTGGGCTTGAAGGAGGGGGTGTCACGGCTCAGTGTGTGGCAGCGGAAGGTTGGTGATAGAGTGGGCTCGTGGGTTGTTGCAGCAGCGGGCGCTATTGGTCTGCAGGCAGTTTTGAATCGCCCGCATTTGACGAGATGGACTTCAAGAAAATGGCCGTGGAGACTTTCTTGAAGTCCATCGCGTCAATCTGCACATGCGCCACCTCCGCAGCCATTTTCTTGAAGTCAATGGAGCCCGAAGTCTGCGGGCAGATCAATGGCGCTCGTCGCAGCAACACCCCGCAGCGACACCCCGCAGCATCGCTGACCCTCCACTGCCACACAGACTCTTGAGCTGTGACACCATCTCCTCCGAGCCCGCCAGAAGATCAATGGCACCTGCCGTGACACCCCCACAAGCCAGTAGTGTTGCCGACCCTCCACACACTGACCCCCCCAGAACCGCGACACCCCCTCCTCTGAGCTTACCCTGCCTCCTGTGACCTTCCTGAGCCACTCCCCCTGGTGAGCTAATAGAAGCATTATAAGACGGACCCTCATTTTAACAGTAAAAATTATTTTTTTCTTATTTTACTCCTTCAAATTTGGGGTGCGTCTAAAATAAAGATATGGTGTGTATATATATATATATATATATATATATATATATATATATATATATATATATATATATATTTATTACACAGTACAGACCAAAAGTTTGGACACACCTTCTCATTCAAAGAGTTTTCTTTATTTTCATGACTGAAGATTGTAGATTCACATTGAAGGCATCAAAACTATGAATTAAAACATGTGGAATGAAAAAGTGTGAAACAACTGAAAATATGTCTTATAGTCTAGGTTCTTCAAAGTAGCCACCTTTTGCTTTGATGTAGTCACCAGAAATGGTTTTCCAACAGTCTTGAAGGAGTTCCCAGAGATGCTTAGCACTTGTTGGCCCTTTTGCCTTCACTCTGCGGTCCAGCTCACCCCAAACCATCTCGATTGGGTTCAGGTCTGGTGACTGTGGAGGCCACGTCATCTGGCGTAGCACCCCATCACTCTCCTTCTTAGTCAAATAGCCCTTACACAGCCTGGAGGTGTGTTTGGGGTCATTGTCCTGTTGAAAAATAAATGATGGTGCAACTAAAAGCAAACCGGATGGAATAGCATGCCACTGCAAGATGCTGTGGTAGCCATGCTGGTTCTGTATGCCTTCAATTTTGAATAAATCCCCAACAGTGTCACCAGGAAAGCCCCCCACACCATCACACCTCCTCCTCCATGCTTCACGGTGGGAACCAGCCATGTAGAGTCCATCCGTTCACCTTTTCTGCGTCGCACAAAGTCACGGTGGTTGGATCCAAAGATTCCAAATTTGGACTCATCAGACCAAAGCACAGATTGCCACTGGTCTAATGTCCATTCCTTCTGTTCTTTAGCCCAAACAAGTCTCTTCTGCTTGTTGCCTGTCCTTAGCAGTGGTTTCCTAGCAGCTATTTTACCATGAAGGCTGCTGCTCAAAGTCTCCTCTTAACAGTTGTTGTAGAGATGTGTCTGCTGCTAGAACTCTGTGTGGCATTGACCTGGTCTCTAATCTGAGCTGCTGTTAACCTGCGATTTCTGAGGCTGGTGACTTGGATAAACGTATCCTCCGCAGCAAAGGTGACTCTTGGTCTTCCTTTCCTGGGGAAGTCCTCATGTGAGCCAGTTTCTTTGTAGCGTTGATTTTTGCCACTGCACTTGGGGACACTTTGAAAGTTTTCCCAATTTTTCGGACTGACTGACCTTCATTTCTTAAAGTAATGATGGCCACTCGTTTTGCTTTCCTTAGAATTTGTATTATGGCAAGAAATAAGCAGCTAAGTCTATTCAGTAGGACTATCAGCTGTGTATCCACCAGACGTCTGCACAACACAACTGATGGTCCCAACCCCATTTATAAAGGCAAGAAATCCCACTTATTAAACCTGACAGGGCACACCTGTGAAGTGAAGACCATTTGTGGTGACTACCTCTTGAAGCTCATCAAGAGAATGCCAAGAGTGTGCAAAGCAGTAATCACAGCAAAAGGTGGCTACTTTGAAGAACCTAGAATATAAGACATATGTTCAGTTGTTTCACACTTTTTTAAGTATTTCATTCCACATGTGTTAATTCATAGTTTTGATGCCTTCAATGTGAATCTACAATTTTCAGAGTCATGAAAATAAAAGAAAACTCTTTGAATGAGAACGTGTGTCCAAACTTTTGCTCTGTACTGTATATGAAAAATAATTTGGTAAATAAAAGGTTTTTCCACCCATAAAAACAATTCTGAAGGACCCATGCTTAGAGCTATGTGTTGTGATGTCCCTCAATTACTCTGCCTGGAAATGCATAAAGAAAGGTAATCGCAATGCACTTCCCAGAGGACTAACTGAGGAACACAACAATTCCAGCTTCTAAGATAAGGTACTTTGGCATTATTTATTAATAATTGCCTGTCAACAGTGACATATATGTATAGTGGCCAATTCAATTCCACTTTATATGGGACGTAATCATTAAAAATACAGTTGTCAACCAACTTACCATCTTGAAACGGGGCGGTGTCCCCCGATATCCACATTTACTAGGGGTAGAATATATATATATATGTTTAGAGACTTACTGGATTTTCAAGAGACATTATATATCAGGTGTCTAAGGAGAATCTAATAGCTCAGCGCGTTGGGTCACTTTGGGGAAGGCCATTGTTGATGAAAGCAGCAGCCATTGTTCTGGGGTCTAATAAAAACGTCGTTACCCATTTTTATTAGGATATAAATTAACTGATATAATTATTTGAGCGTTCATCATAAAATACACCTCACTGTCATTCCTAAAATATACAGCAACTTGGAAAAAAAATAAAAAAGAAAGAAAAAAAAAAAAAAAGTGACGATAAAGACGTGAACATTAGATGCTGGAACTTAATCATTGCTGTCCAGAAAAAAAAAAGGACAATCCTTCAGAATCTGTAGAGCGGAGGAGGTGCAATCAGTTGACCACATCGTCAAGAGGATCGGTCTTCCTTCTTGGCCCATTTAAAAAAAAAAAAAAAAAAATCCTTACCTTCTAGGTCACCAATTTTCTATGCACTAAATTGGATGGTAGAAAAGAAAATGCCAGGTAGGAGCCTGTAGTCGACACAGTACGGGTTCTCTACCGGCGTTTGCTGCCATGGAAAACACGCAACCACTCATCTCATGTTCTAAAAAATTATAATCTTAAACCCATGAGCCAACGATATATCACTTTGCACAACTGTAGCACGAAAAGTAGTAACCCGAACGCGGTGCCGAACAAGTCCATGTCCTCCTAGCAGTCCAGTTCTCGCTCTCTCTCCGACTAGCGCTAGTTTGGTCTCCGATTCTTCTTGGCGTACCCGGCAAGCCCATCATTCCTGAGCTATGCTTCTCAGTACATACTTGACTGTGTAGGCGAAGGCGGCAAAACCCACTATGACAAAGACATTGGCCAACGCGCCCCCCAAGAGTCCATGATTACGGTTTGGCTGTTGTAGACCCGGGTGATTTGCTGCCGCCAGGGGGACGTGACCATTCAAAAGTGCGGCACCGTTCTGACCGATGTGAGCTTCTGTATCCGGCACGACGTCGGGGAGGGGAAGCGTTTGTGGCCGGTTGTTTAACTCTTCTTGCGCTCGTTGCTTCTGCTTTATTTCCTATTAAAATAAGAAATGGAAGAGGAAAAAGTCAATCTGAAGGAGAAGCGACAATATACAAACTCTTTGGATCAGTGTTTCTCAACTCCAGTCCTCAAGACCCACCAACAGATCATGTTTTCAGGTTTTCCTCAATCAGGTTTTCAGGATTTCATTAATGTTGCACAGGTGATGGAATTATTCCCTGTCTAATATTGAGGAAAACCTGAAAACATGATCTGTTTGTGGGTCTTGAGGGCTGGAGTTGAGAAACACTGCTGTAGATCAAGCCTCCATCCAGTTCCTTCAGAACGCTCAACCACAAGGAGGTAAGGATTAGATAAAGAAGTGGCCAAGCTTACAGGGTGCCTCGATATTTCTGGGACTGACAGACGGGTACATCAATCATTACTTTCCATCACTTCTATAGATATTGAATGGAGTTGCAACCAGCAAGCTTCACCACCACTTTGAACTCATCCTTACCGAGGAGCTTTTTGTGATCGATGGAGGGTCTAAGCCAGCGTTCCTCAACTCCAGTCTTCAAGACCCACCAACAGATCATGTTTTTAGGTTTTCCTCAATATTAGACAGGGAATAATTCCATTGCCGGTGCAACATTAAGGAAATCCTGATCTGTTGGTGGGTCTTGAGGACTGAAGTCGAGAATCACTGGTATAAGCAGTAAGACATTTATGAAATATCCTATGGAAATAAAATTATTGAACGCAAAAACAACGTCCCATCACTTCACCCCCAACATTTTTGACAATCAGTCAAGTATTGTGGGCTCTTTCTGGTATTTACAGCACATGAAATGGGGCTCCGGCACCTCCACCACACCCAGAAAATGGGAAAAACTGTCTTATTAGTGTTGTTTCTAACACTATACAGTGGTGCCTGAAAGTTTCTGAACCCTTTCGGAATATTCCATATTTCTCCATAAACTTGACCCACAACTACATCAGATTCACACAAGTCCTAGAAGTAGATATAGAAGCAAATTAAATGAATAAATTAAAAAAAATTCTCATGTTTTTGACTTATGAGGAAAATGACCCAAAAAATGTGAACTCTTAAGATTAGCAGATAATTGGAAGGTGAAGTTAGGAGTCTGGTGTTTTCCACCAATGGGAGGATAATCAGGAGTGAGCAGACAACTAGTTATAAAAGAATGGGGATCTATCAAAATCTGATGATCACAACACATCTTAGGCTGGAGTCACACTTGCGAGGGACTAGCGCGATTCTCACATCAGCATCACCCGGCACACCCGCTCAATCTCTGGACAGGAGCGTCTCAGCTGCATAGAAATACATGCAGCGGACCCATTCCTGTCAGAGTGTGTGGCTGTGACGGCTGATGCCGATGTGAGACTCGCAAGTGTGACTCTGACCTCGGTGGAAGTGTATCATAGCACAAACAAGAGAGATATCTGAGAACTTAAAAAGGAGTTGTTGATGCTTATCAGCCCGAAAAAAAAAAAAAAGTCACTCCAAGAGGAAAGCGGATTATTAGGCCATGTGCCCACGGGAGCTTTTAGCCGCGGAAAACCTGCGGATTTATCTTGATTTTCCAGATAAATCCGCAGGTTCTAGCATGTACAGGCACTCCCCATGTTACCCTATGGGACATGGGGTGTGTGTGTCCACACTGCGGAAAGTGCGGCTGCGGAATATGCTGCGGAGATCCCTCAGCCGCACCTAACTGCATGTCAATTATTCATGCAGATTTACTTGCGGAGATCCCGGCCCTCCGCTATGGAGATAGAGGCCGGGACGTCCGCAGGTAAATCGCGTGAATCTCCGCATGTTTCCCGCAGCTATACCGCTGGAAACTCGCAGCTAAAAATAGCTGCGGCGGGCAGCTGCGGGAAACATGCGGCCGTACCTGCGGATACATCCGCAGGTACGAGCGTCCCGTGGGCACATGGCCTTATAGTCCGTGAGGTCACAAAGGAACCTAAAGGTAAACTCTAACTAACTAAAGGCCTCCCTAACATCAACAAATCAATCAAAATTATCCAAAATATCAAACTAATAACCCAATAACCCAACTGGTAAACACCATAAGAAAGAGAAAACAGAAATGCAGTAGCTACAGCTTTTGGTCGTCAGTACTTATACTAAAAAATGCATTAAGAAGCGATTAAGACATATATATATATATATATATATATATATATATATATATATATATATATATATATATATATATATATATATATATATATATATATATATATATATATATATATATTAATAGTAATAATAATAATGTATATATATATGTATTAGATATATATTAGATATATTATATAATTTATATATAATTTTACAAATTTTTTATATTTGTTTTTTGACAAAGTATTTGTGCCTCATTTGTTTACATTGGTCATCTTTATCTACTTTTAGGATTTGAGAAAGATCTCATGCAGTTTTATGTCAAGTTAATACAGCCATATGGAAAAATGTGAAGGGTTCATACATTTTCAAGCACCGTAGTATGTCACTTACTCTTTTGTAATGCATTTTCTAATAGAATTTTTTTTTTGTAGTTAAGAAAAAAAAAAAAAATCCCAAGCACTAAGAAGATAATAACCCTTTGCCATGATCTGTTACGACTATATTGTGCCTAATAAATTTGTTTGATTTACAAAAAAGATGATAATACCCATTTTGGGTATGTATGCATGATGTCTTATTGACCTGCATGGCTTCTGAGGCAGGAGGATCTTCAGGAAAAGCCTGGTGCTGTTTTTCCTAAAGAATCATCTTTGCCCTTTTTTGAGACATCTTTGCACCGCCACTTTATTTTATTTTAAAAACTAAATAATGGTGGCTTACAAATGGAAGCAGCCTGAAGAATTATCAGGTGACTTCTTTTAGAAGCTTCATGGCTTTCGAACCCTGAAGCCATTAAAGGGAACTTATCGGGTATAATATGCATCGAGAACCACGAGCAGTTCTGGGAGTATATTTGTTAACCCTGTATATAGTAGTATAGATAAAGAGATCTATATAAAAAGTACTTCTAAAGATCCTTTATGATATGCTAATGAGTGCAGCGGCTAGTCACAAGGGCATTACTTCCTGCACTCATTGCGACCTCTTAGCGTGGTAGCATGCTACAGGGACATGCTAACATGCTATTCAATGCCCACTGCCCAGCGTCATAATCAACAGTGACGCATGTACCTGTGTCCATTGTACCACCTCAAAACCCTGGGAATAGGGTCATGCGCACTACACCAGTTTGAAGCCGGGACGCGTACACCCAGCTTCATAGTGCGCATGACCGGAGGTCCGGGGATCATGCACACTGAGCCGAAATACAGCGTCAGCCGTGGTTGCAGCAGAGTGGTTAAATCGACCATGCATCTGACGCTGCACATTCATTGGCATGTTGTTAGCACACCCATAAGGGCATGCTTACATACTAAGGCCTGTTTCACACATCCGGCATTTCACCAGATCCGGCACGCATGCGGTACAGTAGATTCATTTACAGTGGAAGCGCGACACCATGTGGACAAATTCTGTTGTGCATGAAGCACACAACCGCATGGTGTCGCGCTTCTACTGGAAATGAATCTTCTGTACTGCATGTGTGCCGGATGTGTGAAATGGACCTAAGGGGGCCAACTAGTCAAGGGAACTAACACCCTTGTGACTAGTCACTGGCCTCATTAGCATATCATAAAGGACTTTAGAAATACTTTTTCTAAAGATCTCTTTATCTATGCTAGTGTATACAGGGATGGTTAGGCAGGGATTAGCAATATACACCAAGAACTGCTCGTGGCTCTGGGTGCAAATTGGACCTGACAGGTTCCCTTTAACAGACATTAAATAAAAAACAGAACATGAGCACAGCAAGTTGTTTTTACATTGCTGTATCCATGTCCATTTTTTGTTTTTTGACGTTCATTGAACACTTTTTTTTTAAAAAGACGCTGTGTGCACATGTCGGGTGGATTCCCAAATTGCAGATTTCCTTGCAGAAATTTCTGGGATTGTTTTAACTGAGTAGGAAAACTGCAGAATATTCTACAATAGAAATCTGCAGGGTGTGAATTCACCCTTAACATAAGATTTCCCTCTCCAGCCAGGAGCCAAAACAAAAAAGGTATTTTACATGCTGTACTCCCATCAATCAACCAGGTCAACACACAAGAAAACAAATCTTCTGACAGAAGGAAGTTGTCCGTTTTGCCCTTACCTCTACTACTTCTGGGAAAAGCTCGCAGAAAACTTTATCCTTTAAGTTATACACTAAACTTTGTGCTGCAAGCTGTCGCTTCTGCAAAAGGAAAAAAAAAGAACATAGGTTAATCATTCCAATAGGAGATAATCTGCAGGACGTGGCAGCGGTCGCTACACACTAAAAAGAAGATGCGCTATTCAGCTCCACCCATCGTTTATATCCAGAGCTAATAACGGCTAATTGGTGGGGGTGATGTGTGTCGGACCCCCACCAGTCTGATATTGATGACCTACTGAAGTTATGTGCCCATTCAATCCAAAAAAAACAAAAAAACAAAAAAAAAAACACCCCATAACTTTTAAGGAGAATCTCAGCAGGTTTTTGCTATTCAAAATGTAATGGGTGAGACCCAGATTCCACTGATGTGTCACTTACTGGGCTGCTGCTTGTTGTTGAACCCCTTAACGACCGCGGGCAGTAATTTTACGTCCTAGCGGTCATAACATAACTGCCCGCGGTCTGCCGGCGGCAGCATGCCGCTATCGGCGCACATCTCAGCTGATTTTCACAGCTGAGATGTGTGCCTGCTAGGCACGAGCAGAATCGTTATCTGCTCGTGCCGGTTAACCCCTGAAATGGCGCTGTCAATATGTGACAGCGCCATTATAAACGCGATCGCGGTAATGTTTTACTTACCGCCCGATACTGGAAGTCACGTGACATGATCATGTAACTTCTGGTGTGGTTGTCATGGTAGCACAGGGTCATGTGATGACTCCTATGCTAGACATGAACCACTTTCAGTTTCACTTTTACCGGAGGCCAGTGAAGCAAGAAGTGAGCGTATCTGCGGTTTACAGCTGTATAGCTGTGATCAGCAGATAGTGCAGAGCGATCGGATTGCTGATCGCTATAGCCCCCTAGAGGAACTAGTTAAAAAAAAAAAAAAAAGTTCAAATCACCCCCCTTTCGCTCCATTGAAAATGAAAGGGTTAAAAAAAAAAGAGAGAATTTTGTTTACTCACCGTAAATTCTTTTTCTTATAGTTCCGACATGGGAGACCCAAACCATGGGTGTATAGCTACTGCCTCCGGAGGACACACAAAGTACTACACTAAAAGTGTAGCTCCTCCCTCCGAGCATATACACTCCCCGGATGACAAATCCACCCAGTTTAGTGCCAAAGCTGAAGGAGGACATCCACCCATAAGTAGAGAGAGTAAAACCCGGAACAACCGGAACTTCTGTCTACAACAACAGCCGGTGAAAACACACGGAACAAGAAAGCTGCCAACAGGCAACAGGGAGGGTGCTGGGTCTCCCATGTCGGAACTATAAGAAAAAGAATTTACGGTAAACAAAATTCTCTTTTTCTTTATCGTTCCTTATGGGAGACCCAAACCATGGGACGTCTCAAAGCAGTCTATGGGTGGGAAATAAACAGAAACTGAGAAGTAGGCGAAACCTAACTTCACAAATGGGCGACAGCCGTCCGAAGGATGCGTCCGCCCAAGCTCGCATCTGCCGAAGCATGAGCATGCACTTGGTAGTGCTTCGAAAAAGTGTGCAGACCAGACCACGTGGCAGCCTGACAGACCTGCTGAGCCGTAGCCCAAAAGGCACAGACGGCTCTGGTCGAGTGCGCCTTAATCCCCAGCGGGGGAGGCACCTGAGAACATTGGTAGGCATCGGATATGGCCGACCTATTCAATGAGATAGGGTCGGTTTAGAAGCCGAGAGACCCTTGCGCTGACGTATGGTCAGCACACAAGAGAGGTGCATCGCCTAAGAAACAGCGGTGAGTGACACATAGATCCGGAGCGTCCGCACCAAATCTAAAGCATGCAACGCTTTCTCAAAGCGATGCACAGGGGCCGAACAAAGGGAAGACAATGAAATGTCCTGGTTAAGGTGGAAAGGGGACACCACCTTAGGGAGAAGGCCCGGAGTTGGACGGAGAGGATATGTTGAACTTCCAACATTGCTAGGCGGCTGCGAGTCCAAGGACTACAGCCCTGATTTCTAGCACATTGATCGAGAGGGCTGATTCGGACGGTGTCCAAGTGCCCTATGCTCGGTGGTGGAGAAACTGCTCCCCAGCCGGTCATGTGTGTGTGTGATCCTCCTGACACACAAAGCAAGAAACTGGGTGGATTTGTCATCCGGGGAGTGTATATGCTCGGAGGGAGGAGCTACACTTTTAGTGTAGTACTTTGTGTGTCCTCCGGAGGCAGTAGCTATACACCCATGGTTTGGGTCTCCCATAAGGAACGATAAAGAAAATAAAAAATACACACATTTGGTATCGCCGCGTTCAGAAACGCCCGATCAAAATATAAAATCATTTAATCTGATCAGTAAACTGCATAACGACAAAAAAATTCCAAACGCCAAAATGACGTTTTTTTGTTGCCACAACTTTTGCGCAAAATGCAATAACAGGCGATCAAAACGTAGCATCTGCGCAAAAATGGTACCATTTAAAACGTCAGCTCGAGACACAAAAAATAAGGTGTCACTGAGCTATAGATCCCGAAAAATGAGAACGCTATGGGTCACGGAATATGGCGTAAACCGTGCGCCACTTTCAGACAAACTTCCGATTTTTTTTAATCCCTTATATAAAAGTAAACCTATACATGTTTGGTGTCTACGAACTCACACTGACCTGAGGCATCACACCCACACATCAGTTTTACCATACAGTGAACACAAGTGAATAAAATATCTCAAAAACAATAGTGCTATCGCACTTTTTTTTGCATTTGGAATTTTTTTTTGCCATTTTCCAGTACACTATGGTAAAACTTATGGTTTCATTTAAAAGTACAGCTCGTTCCACAAAAAATGAGTCCTCACATGACCATATTGACTGAAAAATAAAAAAAAGTTACGTCTCTCAGAAGAAGAATGGCGGAAAAAAAAAAAAACGAAAAGCGAAAAATCGGCCGGTCGTGAAGGGGTTAAATAAAATGAGCGTTTTATAAGCAGGAGATTATCAATAGAGGACTAGTTCTCTTGTGTCATGTAACCCCCCACTCCACCAAATTCACCAAATTCTGTCCTCCAGAGCCTCAACGTTTTTAAGATTTCCTTGGTATTGATGGAATGATCACCTGATCAACACTAAGCAAATCCTAAAAATATGGTCTGTTGCTGGATCTCGGGGACTGGAGTTGGAGAACACTGGATTGGCAGCTTTTATCAAAACTGCAGCAAGCAACCCAGTAAGTAATGCAGGTAGCAATAATGCCACAATAATGGTCCACGTACGGTAAAGTCTGAGGTCTCTATGCTGCCCAGTGTGGGTCCTTTCTCCACCATGAAGCTGAGGAGTCCTGTGAGGATTGTGGATACCGACCATGCAGGATTCCAGGTGTCTGGATGGAAGTCTGTGATTGAAAGGCAGAGTCTGCCAGGGGATGTATAAGAATAGGGATTACTTATGCAGAACATAGATTTTACAGCAAAAAAAAAGCCAAAATAGCAGACACAGCCCAGCACACCCATCTTACCGTGTGTTACATTTAAACCGGCCATTTGGGGTAATCATATAAATACTGGGAGGTTTGAATGGGAATTCTCTGGGGAATATTAACTTTCCATGATAGTAGCCACCTGCAAGAGAGGAAACAAGTTTACAGCTTATTTGATAAAATATGGTTTATTAGACCGATGCTCAGGTGCTCGTAACTAGTGATGAGCGGGCACTACCATGCTCGGGTGCTCAGTACTGTAACTAGTGATGAGCGGGCACTACCATGCTCAGTACTGGTAACTAGTGATGAGCGGGCACTACCATGCTCAGTAGTGGTAACTAGTGATGAGCGGGCACTACCATGCTCGGGGGCTCAGTATTTCTTACTAGTGATGAGCGGGCACTACCATGCTCAGTACTGGTAACTAGTGTTGAGCGGGCACTACCATGCTCAGGTGCTCAGTACTGGTAACTAGTGATGAGCGGGCACTACCATGCTCGGGTGCTCAGTACTCCTAACTAGTGATGAGCGGGCACTACCATGCTCGGGTGCTCAGTACTCCTAACTAGTGATGAGCGGGCACTACCATGCTCGGGTGCTCAGTACTCGTAACTAGTGATGAGCGGGCACTACCATGCTCGGGTGCTCAGTACTCGTAACTAGTGAGGAGCGGGCACTATCATGCTCGGGTGCTCAGTACTAGTAACTAGTGATGAGCGGGCACTATCATGCTCAGGTGTTCAGTACTGGTAACTAGTGATGAGCGAGCACTACCATGCTCAGGTGCTCAGTACTTGTAACTAGTGAGGAGCGGGCACTACCATGCTCGGGTGCTCAGTACTCGTAACTAGTGATGAGCGGGCACTACCATGCTCGGGTGCTCAGTACTCGTAACTAGTGATGAGCGGGCACTACCATGCTCGGGTGCTCAGTACTCGTAACTAGTGATGAGCGGGCACTACCATGCTCAGGTGCTCCGTACTCGTAACTAGTGATGAGCGGGCACTACCATGCTCAGGTGCTCAGTACTCGTAACTAGTGAGGAGCGGGCACTACCATGCTCAGGTGCTCAGTACTCGTAACTAGTGAGGAGCGGGCACTACCATGCTCAGGTGCTCAGTACTCGTAACTAGTGAGGAGCGGGCACTACCATGCTCGGGTGCTAGATACGGATAACGGTGCATGAAACGTCACTGCACACTCTTATTCCAATTTTGCAAAGGTTTTTATGAAAATCAGTGAATTGAGAGACATGTTTGACCATATTGGTTTTGGTCACAAAGTCGATGTTGCAATAGTAGTGCTGGCACTCCTGTGCAGTAGCCAAAATCTACAGGACGATCCTCATAACGAGCAGTCAGACACTCGGATGGGCACGATTAGAGTCCCCGAGTATAATGGAAGTCCATGGGGAGCTTTATAAAAGGTGGATCCCAGGTACAATCTGTCTGAAAAAGATGCGTGCACACATCCTTATAGATCTTTAGGTCTAATGTGCACTCCTTGTTGCCTAAGTTAGCGACTTTTTTTGCAGGCTATTAGTGGACACTAGTCTGATAGGCAAGAAGCACAGCACTTACAAGCTCTTTTCTACATAGCTTGTAAGTGCTGCTCTGAAGCTGGATACAGCCAGCTTCAGTGTCTCTGTGCACCTCAGATACTGCAGAGGCGACTCTACCACTTACACCAGCATCAGAGCACACGATACAGGACAAGTGGCACAATCACACTGCCGGTACAAACTGTCAATCAATCTGGAGCGCACTGTTCCCTACCAAGCAGGAAGTCAGGAGGCCGAGGAGCGGAGGACGACTCCTCAAGATACATTTGATAGTGAGGTGAGATGAGAGAAACCTCAAATGCCATTATAAGTGACTAACCTTCATAAGGTGTCATCTCAGGTCCATGGACCACATAATGCCTACAAGGAGAAATGAAAAGAGGCATCAATTAGTCCAACTCTGAAGAAAACAGAAAAAAAAAAGAACAGGTCACACATAATCAAAATAATCTGAATACATATTAGGGGTTTTTTTGGGGTGGGGGGGTTGCAAAAAAAGACTTAACATGAATAAGCTTAAAGTATATAGTGCGAGTGTGGTTCTATGCATGGCTTTCTACTGCGAGGAGGTGAAGATAAGAAGAAGGGAAGTGTCGCACTCACAATATACATGTAGCCTCTGACTCGCAGCGGTTTCGGGTCATATGCAGGTGGGAAATTAAGTGGGGGACATATGTCCGGGCTCACGGCGCGCAAGGCATTCGAGCGGGCTCTCGGCGCGCAAGGCATTCGAGCGGGCCCACGGCGCGCAAGGCCGGCGAGCGGGCCCACGGAGCGCAAGGCCGGCGAGCGGGCCCACGGAGCGCAAGGCCGGCGAGCGGGCCCACGGAGCGCAAGGCCGGCGAGCGGGCCCACGGAGCGCAAGGCCGGCGAGCGGGCCCACGGAGCGCAAGGCCGGCGAGCGGGCCCACGGAGCGCAAGGCCGGCGAGCGGGCCCACGGAGCGCAAGGCCGGCGAGCGGGCCCACGGAGCGCAAGGCCGGCGAGCGGGCCCACGGAGCGCAAGGCCGGCGAGTGGGCCCACGGAGCGCAAGGCCGGCAAGCGGGCTCAAGGAGCGCAAGGCCGGCAAGCGGGCTCAAGGAGCGCAAGGCCGGCAAGCGGGCTCACGGAGCGCAAGGCCGGCAAGCGGGATCACGGAGCGCAAGGCCGGCAAGCGGGCTCACGGAGCGCAAGGCCGGCAAGCGGGCTCACGGAGCGCAAGGCCGGCAAGCGGGCTCACGGAGCGCAAGGCCGGCAAGCGGGCATGACGGCGCGCAGGGCCGACGAGTGGGCATACGGAGCGCAAAGGCAGGATTTACTCCGGCTTTGGCATGACGTCGGGGCAGTCCAGCCCAGTTTAGTACAGACAAACGACGTGACAGGATCCCTTTAATAAGTAATTTTACACATTACCTAGTGGTAATCTTTGAGTACGTGCACACAGTTTTTGGAGGGGTCTTTTTTTTAGCAAGACTAGTGGTTGGGGTGGGGGGGGGGGTTTAAAGAAAAAAAAAATGCTTGGAAAGGCACAAGGTACTGCGAAAAAGTTCTTGGCAGGTGTGGAAAAGGGAATTTTTTTTACTTACCGTAAATTCCTTTTCTTCTAGCTCCTATTGGGAGACCCAGCACCCGCCCCTGTTCCCTTCGGGCTGGTTGTTCTTTTGTGTACACATGTTGTTCATGTTGAATTGATCTTTTGGTTCATGGTCTTCAGTTCTCCGAACATCCTTCGGATTGAATTTACCTTAGACCAATTTATAAGTTTCCTCCTTCCTGCTTTTGCACCAAAACTGAGGAGCCCGTGATCCACGGGAGGGTGTATAGGCAGAGGGGAGGGGTTACACTTTTTTATGTGTAATACTTTGTGTGGCCTCCAGAGGCAGAAGCTATACACCCAATTGTCAATTGTCTGGGTCTCCCAATAGGAGCTAGAAGAAAAGGAATTTACGGTAAGTAAACAAAATTCCCTTTTTTTCTTTGTCGCTCCATTGAAGACCCAGCCAATTAGGACGTCCAAGAGCAGTCCCTGGGTGGGTAAAAATACCTCAAATCGAAAGAGCCGAAGAAACGGCCCCCTCTTACAGGTGGGCAACCGCCGCCTGAAGGACTCGCCTACCTAGACTGGCGTCTGCCGAAGCATAGGCATGCACTTGATAGTGCTTCGTGAAAGTGTGCAGACTAGACCACGTAGCTGCCTGACACACCTGCTGAGCCGTCGCCCGGTGCCGCAATGCCCAGGACGCACCTACGGCTCTGGTAGAATGGGCTTTCAACCCTGAAGGAAGTGGAAGCCCAGAAGAACGGTAGGCCTCGAGAATCGGTTCCTTGATCCACCGAGCCAAGGTTGACTTGGAAGCCTGAGAGCCCTTACGCTGGCCAGCGACAAGGACAAAGAGCGCATCTGAACGGCGCAGGGGCGCCGTGCGAGACACGTAGAACCGGAGTGCTCTCACTAGATCCAAAGAGTGCAAATCCTTTTCACACTGGTGAATTGGATTAGGGCAAAAGGAAGGCAAGGAGATATCCTGATTTAGATGAAAAGGGGATACCACCTTAGGGAGAAATTCCGGGACAGGACGCAGAACCACCTTATCCTGGTGAAAAACCAGGAAGGGAGCTTTGCATGACAGCGCTGCAAGCTCAGACACTCTCCGAAGTGACGTGACTGCCACCAAGAAGGCCACCTTCTGCGAAAGACGGGAGAGAGACATCCCGCAGCGGCTCAAAAGGCGGCTTTTGAAGAGCCGTCAGGACCCTGTTAAGGTCCCAAGGTTCCAACGGACGTTTGTAAGGTGGGACTATGTGGCAGACCCCCTGCAGAAACGTGCGGACCTGCGGAAGCCTGGCTAGACGCTTTTGAAAAAACACGGAGAGCGCCGACACTTGGCCCTTGATAGAGCAGAGGGACAAACCCTTGTCCATTCCAGATTGAAGGAATGAAAGAAAAGTGGGTAAGGCAAACGGCCATGGAGAAAAACAGTTATCAGTGCACCAGGACAGGAAGATTTGCCAAGACCTATAATAGATCTTGGCGGACGTTGGCTTCCTGGCCTGTCTCATGGTGGCAATGACATCCTGAGATAACCCTGAAGACGCTAGGAGCCAGGACTCAATGGCCATACAGTCAGGTTGAGGGCCACAGAATTCATATGGAAAAACGGGCCTTGTGACAAGTCTGGGCGGTCTGGAAGTGCCCACGGTTGACCCACCGTGAGATGCCACAGATCCGGATACCACGACCGCCTCGGCCAGTCTGGAGCGACGAGAATGGCGCGACGGCAGTCAGACCTGATCTTGCGTAGTACTCTGGGCAGCATTGCCAGAGGGGGAAACACATACTGCGACCAATCCTGGACTAACGCGTCCGCCGCCAGAGCTTTGTGATCCTGAGACCGTGCCATGAAGGCCGGGACCTTGTTGTTGTGCCGTGACGCCATGAGATCAATGTCCGGTGTTCCCCAGCGGTGACAGATCTCTCGAAACACATCTGGGTGCAGAGACCATTCCCCCGCGTCCATGCCCTGACGACTGACTAAGAAAATCTGCTTCCCAGTTTTCTACGCCCGGGATGTGAACTGCGGAGATGGTGGAGCCTGTGTCTTCCACCCACTGCAGAATCCGCCGGACTTCCTGGAAGGCTAGACGACTGCGAGTGCCGCCTTGGTGACTGATGTAGGCGACGGCAGTGGCGTTGTCCGACTGGATACGGATCTGCCTGCCCTCCAGCCACCGATGGAAAGCCAATAGGGCTAGATATACTGCCCTTATCTCCAGAATATTGATCTGAAGGGACGATTCTATCGGAGTCCAGGTTCCTTGAGCCCTGTGGTGGAGAAAAACCGCTCCCCAACCTGACAGGCTCGCGTCCGTGGTGACCACAGCCCAGGTTGGGGGTAGGAATGATCTTCCCCCCGACAGAGATGTGGGTAGGAGCCACCACTGAAGTGATGTTTTGGTCGCAAGGGAAAGAGAGACGTTCTTGCCGAGGGAAGCCGCACTCTTGTCCCATTTGCGGAGAATATCCCATTGGAGTGGCCGTAGATGAAATTGTGCAAACGGCACTGCCTCCATAGCTGCCACCATCTTCCCCAGGAAGTGCATGAGGCGCCTTAAGGGGTGTGATTGACTCCGAAGAAGTGATTGCACCCTCGCCTGCAGAGAAAGCTGTTTGTCCCGCGGTAGCTTGACTAACGCTGGCTGTGTGTGAAACTCCATCCCGAGGTAAGTCAGTGATTGGGTTGGTGTCAACTTGGATTTCGGGAAGTTGATGATCCACCCGAACTGCTGGAGAGTCGCCAGAGCGACGGTAAGGCTTTGTTGACACGCCACCCGAGAAGGGGCCCTGACTAGGAGATCGTCTAAGTAGGGGATCACCGAGTGGCCCTGAGAGTGGAGGACCGCCACGACGGACGCCATGACCTTGGTGAAAACCCGTGGGGCTGTCGCCAGGCCGAAGGGCAATGCGACGAACTGAAGGTGTTCGTCCCCGATGGCGAAACGTAGGAAACGTTGATGTTCGGGTGCGATCGGCACATGGAGATAAGCATCTTTGATGTCGATCGATGCCAGGAAGTCTCCTTGTGACAACGAGGCGATGACCGAGCGGAGAGATTCCATCCGAAACCGTCTGGTTCTCACATGTCTGTTGAGTAGCTTGAGGTCCAGAACGGGACGGAATGACCCGTCCTTTTTTGGCACCACGAACAAGTTGGAGTAAAAGCCGCGACCACGTTCCTGAAGGGGAACGGGGATCACAACACCTTCTGACTTTAGAGCGTCCACTGCCTGAAAAAGTGCGTCGGCCTGAGCGGGGGGCGGGGAGGTTCTGAAGAAACGAGCCGCAGGACGCGAGCTGAACTCTATCCTGTAACCCTGGGACAGAATGTCTCTCACCCATCGGTCTTGAACATGTGCCCACCAGGCGTCTCCAAAGCGGGAGAGCCTGCCACCGACCGAGGATGCGGTTAGGGGAGGCCGAGAGTCATGAGGAGGCCGTCTTGGAGGCAGTGCCTCCTGCGGCCTTTTGGGGGCGTGACTTGGACCGCCACGCATAGGAGTTCCTCTGGCCTTTCTCCGGCCTGTTGGACGAGGAGGATTGGGGCTTGGCGGAGGGACGAAAGGACCGAAACCTTGATTGTATTTTTCGTTGCCGAGGCTTCTTAGGTCTGGACTGGGGTAAGGAGGATTCCTTTCCCTTTGATTCCTTAATAATCTCATCCAATCGTTCGCCAAATAAACGGTCGCCAGAAAAAGGCAGACCAGTTAAGAACCTTTTGGAAGCCGAGTCTGCTTTCCATTCGCGCAGCCACATGGCCCTGCGGACTGCCACGGAGTTAGCAGATGCTACAGCCGTACGGCTAGTGGAGTCCAGGACGGCGTTCATGGCGTAGGACGAAAAGGCAGATGCCTGGGAGGTCAAAGACGAAACATGCGGAGCAGAATTCCGTGTGACAGCATTAATCTCAGCCAGACAAGCCGAGATCGCTTGGAGAGCCCACACGGCGGCAAAGGCCGGGGCGAAAGACGCGCCCGTGGCCTCATAGATGGACTTCACCAAGAGCTCTATCTGTCTGTCAGTGGCATCCTTCAGGGATGAGCCATCTGCAACAGACACAAGGGACCTAGCAGCCAATTTGGAGACTGGAGGATCCACCTTGGGAGAGTGAGCCCAGCCCTTAACAACTTCAGATGGAAAGGGATAACGCGTGTCAGTATGCCGTTTAGCAAAGCGCTTGTCCGGGACCGCTCTGGGCTTCTGGATAGCATCCCTGAAGTTAGAGTGATCAAAAAACGTATTGCGCGTACGCTTGGGGAACCGAAACTGGTGTTTCTCCTGCTGAGAAGCCGACTCCTCCACGGGAGGAGGCGGGGGAGAGAGATCCAACACCTGGTTGATGGATGAGATAAGATCATTTACTAAGGCATCCCCCTCAGGTGTATCAAGGTTAAGGGCGAAGTCAGGGTCAGAGCCCTGAGCTCCCACATCTGCCTCGTCTTCCTGAGAGTCCTCCGAGCAGCATGAGGAAGACGGGGAAGAGTCCAAGCGAGACCGCTTAGCCGGTCTGGGACTGCGGTCCGGGCAGGAGTCCTCCGCCTGAGACCTAGGGGCCAACCTGGGAGCGCGCTGCGGCGCGGACCGAGAGGTGCCTGGAGGAGACAAGCTAACAGGAGCCAGGGCCTGTGAAGGGTCCGGTCTGGACTGCAATGCCTCCAGGAGCCTAGAAGACCATTTGTCCAAAGACTGTGCCATGGATTGAGAAAGAGACTGAGAGAGTTTCTCAGCGAAAGAGGTCAACACCGGTGACTCTGTCCCTGCAGCCTGCTCAGGGGGAGCAGGGGGGTCTACCTGAGCCGAGGGGCCCACCAGTGCCCGAGGCTCCGGCTGAGCAAGCGTGGCAGGAGTCGAACACTGCTCACAGTGAGGGTACGTGGATCCCGCAGGCAACATAGCCCCACAAGAGGTACAGGCCGCGAAAAAAACCTGTGCCTTAGCAGCTTTGCTCCTTGTGGACGACATGCTGTTGTCTCCTAGGAGAGTGACCACTGAGGGTATATGGGGAAAAAGGTATACGGACTGACCGAACAGATATATATATCTATATGTATCTATTCCGGCACCCCAGGGGGGCCAGCACCGGGTGACCGGTGTGGCTTGCCGACCGCTAACGAGCGGAGTGTGTCCTCCAGATTCCCTGCCTTGGATCCCCCGGAGCTGCTGAGCTGTGTTCACTGAGAAGCATCCACCGGCAGAATGCCAGAAAATGGCCGCCGGAGCTCTCAGGGGAGGAGTGGGGCCGAGGGCGGCGCCAGCAAAGAGCGGGAATCTGGGGTCCCCACAGTGGTCAGTGAGGGGGGAGGAAGACATGCAGGATGCTCCAGCCCTCACATCCGACGTCATGTCGGAGAACCCGCCCTTACCCCTGACAGGCAGGCCCGGGGGCGGGATTTTTGCGACTAGGCCGCGGTGAAGCCGGGGACTAAATTTGAGGCCGCGCCCGACAAGCAGGCACGGTCGGCGCGGAAGTCCACCGGCCTCCTCAGTTTTAAAACTACCGCGGCTTCTGGGAAGAAGGTGCGCTCTCTGTACGATCCCCTACGGGGACACAGAGTACCTTTAAGTTGCAGGGCCCGGTCCCTGGGGTTAGAGAGGCTCCGGTCCGGTAGGTTCTCTCAGGGGCTGCGGATGGAGCACGGTCCCGGCAAATGGAAGACCGCTCAGGATCCCACTTCTCCCAGAGCCGCATAAGGGATGGTGAAGGAGACGGCATGTGGCTCCAGCCTCTGTACCCGCAATGGGTACCTCAACCTTAACAACACCGCCGACATAGTGGGGTGAGAAGGGAACATGCCGGGGACCCCGTGGGGGTCCACTTTTCTTCCAACCGACATAACTAAGTCTGAGAATTCATGAGTGGATGTGTGCCTCCTTCCACACAAAGCATAAAACTGAGGAGCCCGTGATCCACGGGAGGGTGTATAGGCAGAGGGGAGGGGTTACACTTTTTTATGTGTAATACTTTGTGTGGCCTCCAGAGGCAGAAGCTATACACCCAATTGTCAATTGTCTGGGTCTCCCAATGGAGCGACAAAGAAAACTTTTTTTTTCTAGCAGTCAGATCATTGAAACGTCCTATCATTGTGCAGCTATGTTCACATCTGCATCATGGGTTCCTTTACAAAAAACAATAGGGTGTATCCAAACCTGGAAGAGTGTATTGTTTTTAGAGGGGCTCAAAAGGGATCTATTTATCATGGTGTCTGATGTGATAGAAAAATACTGCCGCATTATTCCTCCCATCAAATAAGAAGGAATCAGTCAGTCAATGGTGCAGATGTGAACACACTTGACGCTTGCACAGACATACAGTATGCACACAAAGTATGTTTTTTGAGTATGTAACAAAAACACACACACACACGTGTAAATCTCTCTCTCTCTATATCTCTCTCTCTCTCTCTATATATCTCTCTCTCTATCTCTCTCTCTATCTCTCTCTCTCTATATCTCTCTCTATATCTCTCTCTCTCTATATCTCTCTCTATATCTCTCTCTATCTCTCTCTATATCTATTATACACACACTTAAGGGAAAAAAAAAAAAAAGTATGTCCAATGCCTTTCATAGCAGTGGGGTCACCCCAGCAGACAGATTACAATACTGAACAGCTGCTCTTATCGCTCAGACCCAATAAACCAGCTCTGTGCACACACGGCCCTTTGGTTTGTTTGCTCCACGTGTGATCTTCTATGCATGTGACCTTAGAAAGCTGAAAACAAATACCAGCCTCTCACCCAGATCAGTTGCTGTATTATGGAGCTGTAAATAAAAAAAATTGGGGTAAAGAGGTGTCCGAGCCGCCCCTGCAAGCCATTGTTGGGGATTACGGTGGTGGCCATCTTTGATAAACAGCGACACACCTGTACCCAGGCCGTGGGTGGTACTGCAGCTCAACCACATCCACTTCAATAGGATTTAGGTGTCATCTAGCTTTTGGTGGCCAGTGACATAACCGTGAGATTAATCCCACCGGCGTCATGTGCGCTAAGCAATGTGATCATAATGCCAAGATGGTGCGACACAAGATCGCATGAGTCTGATCCCAACGTGCAAAGTTTACATTAGTAGCACAGCACTGTCATCTCATTGCCAGACCTCCATGAGGATGAACATGATGCCATCGATCTCCCATAGGAAAGGGCTATTTTTTGCACAATAGTCATGGGACCACAATCATGGAGGATCTCTGTTCTCTATGGGAAATTTGCTATGAACGCATGTGAACGGTGGTATGCTCATAGAAAGGATCCGGTTTAGTCTAGTGAGCATGGCCAGAAACCTCCTGGAGTGATCTCTCCCGCCTCCCGATCCCATCGTCGATTTCCATCGACTCCCGATCACATGACTCCAATGCCCGCCCATAAACTGGAAGTCAAAGGATCCTTTCAAATAACACTTGCGTTTGCATGCGTGCGTGCAACAGTTGATCAACAGGATCCAGTCACATGCAGATTGCGTTTTTTTGACGTCCTTCAAAAAAGAGAATTTTGTTTACTTACCGTAAATTCTTTTTCTTATAGTTCCGACATGGGAGACCCAGACCATGGGTGTATAGCTACTGCCTCCGGAGGACACACAAAGTACTACACTAAAAAGTGTAGCTCCTCCCTCCGAGCATATACACCCCCTGGATAACCAAATCTAGCCAGTTTAGTGCAAAAGCTGAAGGAGGACATCCACCCACAAGTAGAGATAGAGCAAAACCCGGAACAACCGGAACCTCTGTCTACAACAACAGCCGGTGATAACACACGGAACAAGAAAACTGCCAACAGGCAACAGGGAGGGTGCTGGGTCTCCCATGTCGGAACTATAAGAAAAAGAATTTACGGTAAGTAAACAAAATTCTCTTTTTCTTCATCGTTCCTTGTGGGAGACCCAGACCATGGGACGTCTCAAAGCAGTCCATGGGTGGGAAATAAACAGAACTGAGAAGTAGGCAAAACCTAACTTCACAAACGGGCGACAGCCGCCTGAAGGATGCGTCTGCCCAAGCTCGCATCTGCCGAAGCATGAGCATGCACTTGGTAGTGCTTCGAAAAGGTGTGCAGACTAGACCAAGTGGCAGCCTGACAGACCTGCTGAGCCGTAGCCTGGTGCCTGAAAGCCCAAGAGGCACCGACAGCTCTGGTCGAATGCACCTTGATCCCCGGCGGGGGAGGCACCTGAGTGCACTGGTAGGCATCGGATATGGCCGACCTAATCCAACGAGCTAGGGTCGGTTTAGAAGCCGAGAGACCCTTGCGCTGACCTGTGGTCAGCACAAAAAGAGAGGTGCACCGCCTAAGAACAGCGGTGCGTGACACATAGATCTGGAGCGCCCGCACCAGATCTAAAGTATGCAACGCTTTCTCAAAGCGATGCACAGGAGCCGGACAAAAGGAAGGCAGGGAAATGTCCTGGTTAAGGTGGAAAGGAGACACAACCTTAGGGAGAAAGTCCGGAGTCGGACGGAGAACCACCTTGTCTTGGTGAAAAACCAAAAAAGGTGACTCCGAAGAGAGCGCAGCCAAATCAGAGACTCTCCTAAGAGAAGTTATGGCCACCAGAAAAACGACCTTCTGTGAAAGTCGAAACAAAGAAACCTCCCTAAGAGGCTCAAAGGGGGGTTTTTGTAAGGCCGTGAGGACCAGATTAAGGTCCCAGGGATCCAAAGGCCGCCGGTAAGGTGGAATGATGTGAGATGCACCCTGCATGAAGGTGCGCACCTGGGCCAGTCGGGCGATACGCCGCTGGAACAACACTGACAGAGCCGAGACCTGTCCCTTAAGGGAATTGAGGGATAGTCCTAGCTGCAGACCGGACTGTAGAAAGGACAGGATGGTCGGCAAGGAAAAAGGCCAAGGGGCATGCCCGGAAGAACGACACCAGGACAGGAAAATTCTCCAAGTCCTGTGGTAAATCTTGGCCGAGGAAGACTTCCGAGCCTGAGTCATAGTGGAGATGACTTCGGGAGGAATGCCGGAAGCCGTCAGGATCCAGGACTCAAGAGCCACGCCGACAATCTGAGAGCCGCAGAATTCTGGCGGAAGAACGGACCTTGAGAGAGAAGGTCTGGGCGGTCCGGGAGATGCCACGGCACCTCTACGGACAGACGGAGCAGGTCTGGGTACCAAGCTCGCCTGGGCCAGTCTGGAGCAATGAGTATGACCCGACGGCCCTCCATTCTGATCTTGCGCAGGACTCTGGGCAAGAGAGCTAGAGGGGGAAACACGTAAGACAGACGGAACTGGGACCAATCCTGAACCAGCGCGTCCGCTGCAAAGGCCTGAGGATCGTGGGAGCGAGCCACGTAAACCGGGACCTTGTTGTTGTGCCGGGATGCCATTAGATCCACTTCCGGAGTGCCCCACTTGCGGCAGATCGACCGGAACACTGCCGGATGCAGAGCCCACTCGCCGCTGTCCACGGTTTGACGGCTGAGATAATCTGCCTCCCAGTTTTCCACGCCTGGGATGTGGACTGCGGATATGGTGGACTTTGAGTCCTCCGTCCATTGAAGAATGCGTTGAACCTCCAACATTGCCAGGCGGCTGCGTGTCCCGCCCTGGTGATTGATGTAGGCAACTGCTGTCGCGTTTGTGACGGGGGTGTACAACAGAGCAAAGGATGGACGAGGCCGAGGGACGATCCAACAGGTTTATTAACAGGAATACAAGAACAGCACACGATAAGTCCACGTAAAACAGATTCGGGGGCCCTTCCCGACAATCCTCGGACCGGATAACAAAGCAATCGTCCTTACAGTAGTCCAAAGAGTTCCACACAATCCCACGGGCCGCCACACAGGCCTAGCTCCGTCCGTGTCCACAGCCACCCAGGCTGGGCTCCTGCTCTCTTCAAGTTTCAGCTCACTCTGAAGTTACAAAAAGGGAAATGCATTGTCTGTGCTCCTTGACCAGCCCACCATGTTTGTTCAGGGGGTAAGGGTCACACATCCTATCATCAATGGTTTGGTCCATCACAGGGCTCCAATATGTCTGACAGCCACAGTAGATGAAGGGATCCCCTGCTGTGCAGAACAATGACTATTCCTTCACTGGCCAATGCAATTACAGACTAGATACACAACTCTGGATAGAAGAAGACAGGCTATTTACATAATCACATTAGATGCCAAGACTACAATTGTATGAGAGAGACACATTGAGACCAGTAGCTCCCCCAAGAAAATACATGAATTACAACTAATACAACCAGGTAAATATACATATCATGACATAGTATCACAGCATATACAGTGAGAGGGTAAATTACATCTTCACAATCCCTCCCCCTCCCAACTTGTGTACGTACTAGGGACCTCTACAGGTCACTGGTTAAGTACACACAGGCAGAGCGTTACTTACATGTGGCTTCATGCAGCCACGAATTGGCATCGTAGCTCTCCCACATCATTGCCCAGGAGAACAGCTGCAGGCAGACCACCCATCACCCCAACCACACATCGCCTGACCCCAAAACCAAAGTTCAGATCCACAGTGGCTGTGGGAATAGTCCTCCATTGTCCACCAGCCAGTTCAATGACAATCCCAGGTCCTCTATGGATTGCCTCAGGCCGAACCACTCGGGGATCAGCCAGTGTGAGGAAAGCACCCGAGTCACAAAATCCAACAAGTCTCTGTCCATCCAGCACAACCTCCTGCAAGTGCTTACCTCGATGAGCAGAAGTCGTCATAACTGCGGGTCGCACCCCGTAAACTCCTGGTGGTGCAACATGGGGGGCTGAGTCACTAGGCCAGTCCTCACATAACGGTGCCACATCTTCCTCCATGGCACTGGGCTGTAAATAATTAACAATCCGATTGGGTGCAGGATCAGTCCTCATTTGAACAGCTGGGCAGGAGACTTGCCGATGCCCTGGCTGTCCACATTGATAGCATCTGAGCTGGGTCTCCCTCCATCCAAGGCGTCCTCTTGGGTAAGGGGTAGGGGAACTTGGAGGCCGGCTCCCACCTGAAGGTGCTGTAGGGGTTTGAGGATGATTCCTCCATGGGCTGGCTGGGCATGAGGCCTGCAAATGCCCGGGATGCCTACAAACATAACACCTGCGCTCTGTTACTTCCTCTCCCCGGCGTATTCCAGAAAGTGCAGTAGAAGCAACTGGAGGCACATTAACACGGGTATCAACATGTGGTGGCTTAGAGGAACGGGGAACAATGGGGACAGAATAACTGGGGGCATCCGGTGTTGTGGAGCTGTTAGGCGTCTCTCCATCCTCCAACAGAACCCTCCACTGAGGCTTGATAGTGAGCACCTCATCAGCTAGAGCAGCAGCTTCCTCCACTGTCGCTGGTTTTCTCTCACGCACCCATTCTCTGATTTCCGCTGGGCACCTGGCATAGAACTGCTCTTTTAGGATGACCTGGAGGAAGGTCTCCCAAGATAAGGCCTCCTCTGCCTCCAGCCAGCGATTACATATTTGTTTGAGTCTATGAGCATATATCTTAAAAGACACTTCCCCATCACAGGCTAAAGCACGGAACTGAGTCCTGTAAGTGTCTGGGGTCACAGCATAATGTTCTAGAATAGTATGTTTAATATCCGCATACTCACAGTTCCACCGAGGGTCCATAGCTCTATAGGCTTCAGCAGCTCCCCCCTCTAGGAGCCCAACCAGATGCCGGACACGCTCCCTGTCCGGGACTTCCATTAATCGACACTGATGCTCAAAGTCCTGGAAGAAGCCCTCAATGTCGCCTGCAGCCTCATTAAACGGCTTAAAGTCTTTGCGGGACACCCTGGGAAGTTCCCTCATGGTGGGTGCTGGGGTTACAGTCTGTCTGGAGCCTCTAGCTGCTTCCACAGCAAGCCTCCTCTCCAGCAATGCCCTCTCCTTAGCTCCGCAAATAGCCTCCCTCTTATCTTCTATGGTGGCCTCATCTCCAAGCAGTGCCATTTCCTCCTCATACCACACAATCCATTGACTTTTTTGGGTATTTACCTCCAGCTCCCGTCTTTCCTCCCTTTGCTGTGGAAATTGTTCCTCGGTGCCATCTTGCAGGCAAGCGTTTTCCAATGCCTCAATTAGTTGCTCCTTAGAGAGTCCTTTGTAACCGACTCCTAATTCACGGGCCATTGTTTGTAGGCTCACCACAGTCCAGTTCTTGTACTCTGAGGTTCTGATTCCAGATGTTAATGGGCCGTTGTCCTCCATTCTTTCTGCTCTGATCCCAGCGCTGCCAGCCAGTTTGTGACGGGAGTGTACAACAGAGCAAAGGATGGACGAGGCCGAGGGACGATCCAACAGGTTTATTAACAGGAATACAAGAACAGCACACGATAAGTCCACGTAAAACAGATTCGGGGGCCCTTCCCGACAATCCTCGGACCGGATAACAAAGCAATCGTCCTTACAGTAGTCCAAAGAGTTCCACACAATCCCACGGGCCGCCACACAGGCCTAGCTCCGTCCGTGTCCACAGCCACCCAGGCTGGGCTCCTGCTCTCTTCAAGTTTCAGCTCACTCTGAAGTTACAAAAAGGGAAATGCATTGTCTGTGCTCCTTGACCAGCCCACCATGTTTGTTCAGGGGGTAAGGGTCACAGCGTTGTCTGACTGGACTCGAATGTGCTTGCCCGCCAACAGGTGGTGAAAGGCTACGAGAGCTAGAAGCACAGCTCTGATCTCCAGCACATTGATCGAGAGGGCTGATTCGGACGGAGTCCAAGTGCCCTGTGCTCGGTGGTGGAGAAATACTGCTCCCCAGCCGGATAGACTGGCATCCGTGGTGAGAATCACCCAGGACGGGATCAGGAAGGAGCGTCCCTGAGACAGAGAGAGGGGCCGAAGCCACCACTGAAGAGAGCTCTTGGTCTGTGGCGACAGAGCCACCAACCTGTGCAAGGAAGAAGTCCGCTTGTCCCAACAGCGGAGAATGTCCAGCTGCAGAGGACGCAGATGGAACTGGGCAAAGGGAACCGCTTCCATTGACGCCACCATCTGACCCAGCACCTGCATGAGGTGCCTGATGGAATGACGGCGGGGCCTCAACAGAGAGCGCACCGCCAGATGGAGGGACTACTGTTTGACTAAGGGCAGCTTCACAAGTGCCGGCAGAGTCTCGAATTGCATCCCTAGGTACGTAAGTTTTTGGGTCGGGGTCAGAGTGGACTTGGGCAGATTGACAAGCCACCCGAATTGAACAAGAGTGGCGAGAGTGAGTGAGACACTCCGCTGACAGTCTGCACTGGATGAAGCCTTGACAAGAAGGTCGTCCAGGTAAGGAATCACTGCCAACCCCTGGAGGTGCAGAACCGCAACCACTGCTGCCATGACCTTGGAAATACTCGAGGGGCCGTGGCTAACCCGAAGAGGAGAGCCACGAATTGGAAATGTTCCTCTCCGATTGCAAAACGTAGCCAACGCTGGTGAGAAACTGCAATTGGCACATGCAGATAGGCATCTCTGATGTCGATGGATGCCAGGAAATCTCCTTGGGTCATTGAGGCAAAGACTGATCGCAGAGACTCCATGCGAAAATGCCGCACCTGAACATGCTTGTTGAGAAGCTTGAGATCCAGGATGGGCCGGAAGGAACCGTCCTTTTTGGGGACTAGGAAGAGATTTGAGTAAAAACCTCTGAACCGTTCCCTGGCGGGAACCGGTACAATTACTCTGTTGGCCTGTAAGGATGCCACGGCCTGCGAGAAGGTGGCAGCCTTGGAGCAGGGGGGAGTTGACAGAAAAAATCTGTTTGGCGGGCTGGAATAGAACTCTATCCTGTAGCCGTGGGAGATGATATCCCGCACCCACTGATCGGAGACGTGTTGAAACCAAACGTCGCCAAAGTGGGAGAGCCTGCCACCGACCAAGGACGTTGCTGGCTCGGCCACATAGTCAAGAGGAGGCTGCCTTGGTGGCAGCAGCTCCTGCGGACCTTTGTGGACGCGGCTTCTTGCGCCAGGTGGGCTTCTGGTCCTTGGCTGAGTTAGTGGACGAGGCCGAGGGCTTAGAGGCCGCCCAGTTAGAGGAACGAAAGGAACGAAACCTCGACTGGTTCCTGCCCTGGACAGGTTTCCTGGGTTTAGTCTGTGGCAAGGAAGTACTCTTCCCGCCAGTAGCCTCCTTAATTTCATCCAGTTGTTCACCGAACAGCCTGGACCCGGCAAATGGGAGCCCAGCAAGGTACTTCTTTGAAGAAGCATCTGCCTTCCACTCTCGCAGCCACAAAATCCTGCGGATAGCGAGGGAATTAGCGGAGGCCACAGCAGTGCGGTGAGAGGCCTCCAGCATGGCAGACATGGCGTAGGCTGAAAAGGCTGAAGCCTGGGAAGTTAAGGCAACCAATTCAGGCATAGAGTCCCTAGTGAGGGAATGCATCTCCTCTAGGGAAGCAGAGATGGCTTTGAGAGCCCACACTGCTGCAAAAGGATGGGGAGAACGAGGCCCCTGCCGCCTCATAGACAGACTTGGCCAGGAGGTCAACCTGGCGGTCAGTGGGATCCTTAAGGGAGGTGCCATCAGCTACAGATACAACTGTCCGGGCTGAGAGTCTAGACACCGGAGGGTATACCTTTGGTGAGTGAGCCCACTCCTTGGCCACCTCTGGTGGAAAAGGAAAACGGTCATCAGAACCACGATTTGGGAAGCGTTTGTCAGGACAGGCTCTGGGCTTGGACACAGTGGCTTGAAAACTGGAGTGGTTAAAGAACACACTTCTTGTTCTCTTAGGCAAGGTAAACTGGTGCTTTTCTGCCAGAGAGGGTTGCTCCTCTGATACTGGCGGATTGAGGTCCAGTACAGAATTAATGGACGCAATCAAATCACTAACATCCGCATCACCCTCGGTCAGATCAATGGGGCACATGGAGGTAGCGTCCGAGCCCCCAGTAAAGACATCCTCCTCGTCCTGCGAGTCGGCTCGTGAATCGGAGCCGCGGGACGAGGAAGGAGAGGGGACCCTGCGTCTCCTTTTAGGAGGACGGGGTCTGGGAGCAGATGAAGAATCCTCTGTGAGCTCTGCAGAGCGAGCCGAAGCAGCAGAGGCGCCCTGAGAAGGGGGCTGATGCATGCTCAGCAGAGTCCGGGACAACTCTCCCATGGAGTCGGCAAAGGACTGGGAGATAGACTTAGAGAAGGATTCTACCCAAGCCGAGTGTTCAGCCACCGGGGCCGGAGCAGCCTGAGGGACCACTGGGGAGACTCCAGGCTGAGGCACCACCATGTTAGAGCAGGCATCACAATGAGGATATGTGCTCGGTTCAGGCAGTACGAGCTTACATGCAGTGCATATTGAGTACAGCCTTGCAGCCTTGCTCCTAGTGTGAGACATGCTGCTGAGGTGGAGGCTCTGCAGTAAAGAACACACTCCTTCAGAATGACCCCCAGAGAGTGTATAATAAAGTCCACAACCAGAGGTTGTGGCTTACCAGACCGTTTTGTGTGCCCTCCGGATCCCACAGCTCGGACCCCCAGACAGGTTGCAGAGATGCAGCAGCCGGCGCCGATCAGTGTGAGAACGCTGATAAAATGGCGCCGGAGGGAGGAGGGGGGGCGGGGCCTAGTCCAAGAGCGGGAACCGGAGGGCCAAGGAGATATCCAGGGGAGGGAAACATCTCCTCAGAGAGGAGTGTCCTCCCCTGAGCTGAACGGCCGGTGGGCGGCGCCGCACTGTCCCTCTGCATGACTGACATGCAGGGGCAGTGAAAACGAAAGTAGGCCGCAGCCGAAGCCGGGGCCTAAATTTTACAATGCGGCCGGCGAGCAGGCACCCTCGGCGCGGTTCTCAGGTGAAAACCAGAGAACCGGCCGGAAATGTCACCAAAGTAACCTGACACACTCTCCCCAACAATAAAGATACAAAAGGACCCCCTGCAATAACGTCTCAAATACTTAGCTTGTGAGACGCAGGGCCAGGTCCCTGAGGGGTGAGTGCTCCATCCGGCAGGGTCCTGAAAGGGCTGCGGATGGAGACCGGTCTCCTGCAAAGCAGTGAGAACCGTGCTGGCTCCCACTTCAAGCCAGAGCCCGAGGGATGGTGAAGGAGCGCGGCATGTAAAGGCTCCAGCCTTGAAATCAACCTTAACAGCACCGCCGATACAGTGGGGTGAGAAGGGACATGCCGGGAGTCCAGCTTGGACCCGCTTTTCTTCAAACTCTTTAAAATCAAAAATCAGATGAGAATGCATGTGTGGATGTGTGCCTCCTGAACACAAAGCATTGAACTGGCTAGATTTGGTTATCCAGGGGGTGTATATGCTAGGAGGGAGGAGCTACACTTTTTAGTGTAGTACTTTGTGTGTCCTCCGGAGGCAGAAGCTATACACCCATGGTCTGGGTCTCCCATAAGGAATGATGAAGAAAAAACGCTGACGTGAAACAAGCCTTAAGGTGGCGTTACATGCTACGATATATCGTGCGATCGCCCCCGTCGTTTGTGCGTCACGGGCAATTAGTTGCCCGTGGTGCACAATGTCGCTAACTCCCGTCACACGTACTTACCTCCGTAGCGACGTCGCTGTGGGCGGCGAACATCCTCTTCCCGAAGGGGGAGGGAGGTTCGTCGTCACAGCGACGTCACACAATGGCCGGCCAATAGAAGTGGAGGGGCGGAGATTAGCGGGACGTAACATCCCGCCCACCTCCTTCCTTCCACATTGCCGGCAGGATGCAGGTAAGTTGTTGTTTGTCGTTCCCGGGGTGTCACACGTAGCGATGTATGCTGCCTCCGGAACGACGAACAACCGGCGCGCAGAAGGAGAAACGACATTATGAAAATAAACGACGTGTCAACGATCAACGATAAGGTGAGTATTTTTGCTCATTAACAGTCGTTCGGACGTGTCACATGCTACGACATCTCTAACGATGCCGGATGTGCGTCACTAACGGCGTGACCCCGACGACATACCGTTAGATATATCGTAGCGTGTGACGGGGCCTTTACCTGTGATTGGGATGTAGTATTAAAGGGTATAGAGCATCTAAACTCTGTGTGATCATATCATGTATCTGTACGGAGGCCAGGACTGTGACATGGGTGTTTCTGTAATGCCGTGCCAATGACTGTCCTGTCCTTGAAGGAGCGATGCCCCGTGACTTCACAGACCTACAGAAAGTCCTTTGGCAAAATAATCAACTGATGAAAGCCAGGGACTAAAATAACCGCATGTCTAAGGCTGTGCGCCCACGCTGCGGAAAATGCACGGATTTTGCCGCGGATTTCTCGCGGAAAAGCCGCGGATTTTCCAGAAATCTGCAGCACAGCTACTCCACAGCCATTGGCTGTGCCCACGCTGCGGATTTTTTCCGCAGCGGAAATCGTGCGGAAAAATCTGCAGCATGTCAATTATTGTTGCGGATTTCTCCGCAGGGTCCCATATACTTACCTGCCTCACCGGAGTCACTTTCTCCATCCGGTGTACAGGAGCGCGGTGAATCCAGGTACAGGAAGGGGTGGGCGGAGCCTGCACGAGCTCCGGTCATGTGACTGCCGGAGCTAGTTCAGGCCCGCCCACCTTCTCCTGCAGACGCTGGGAGAGTGACCCGGCTGCCGGAAAGCGAGGTGCTGCATGATGAAGGTAAGTATGAACTCCCCCGATCACTGCAGCACTTGTTCTGCATTGAGGATGCAGTGCCGAAGCCATGGTACTGTATCCTCAATGCAGAATGCCCGCACTATATCCGCAGGACATTCCGCAGCATGGAAACAGACAAAAGATGTGGTGCTGTTTCCTGGGAGCACCTGCGGAATTTCCTGCGGATATATCCGCAGGACACTGTCCCCGTGGTCACATAGCCTAATAGGACAGGTGACTTCCGATACATGGGGCCATGTGAAGAACACTTAGAGGGGGCAGGACACTCCCGATTCTGACTGTGGAAGCCGGGGTACTCACCATTCCAAAATGTTTGATGGAAGAGGTTCAGCGCAAATGTAAGGCACTGGGTCTTTCTTAATCCTCAGGTAGTCCTGCTTTAACCGTTGTGTTGCAGTGGTTGGTGCTCTCTTATTACTGTTGCTGCTCATCTATAAGAAAAAGAAGAAGAAAGACGACGTGTCACTCAAGTAACAATCCATAAATACTTTCACTAATCTGTGCAATCTTACCCATTTACAATGTTGTAAAAACCCTCTGAAAAGGGGTCGTCCGATAACAGACAAAATTGTGGGAAATACAAGTAACGCTATAAAGCAACAAAGGAAAGCAATTCTTCCCGTGACAGTCACTGCTGCTCCCTACCAGCCTTTTGTTTACAGGGATATCCTGTCCACAGCACGTGACCGCTGCAGCCAATGACTGGCCTCAGCGGTAAAGCAACGTAGTCAGCTCAGGAGAACGGATTGGCTGCGGTCATAACTTCCTCCACTCTTGGAGAACCCCTTCAAGTGTGAGACATGACCATTGTGCCTTTTCAGTTGTTCTTTAGGCCTCTTTCACACGTCCGTGTCTCCAATACGTGTTTGGTCCTTTTCCTCACGTACCGGAGACACGGGCACAAGTAGACCCATTTAAATCAATGGGTCTGCGCTCATGTGCGTATTCTGCCATAGACAGTGTGCCCGTGGGCGCCACACGTAGACATGTCCGGTTTTCTCCGGCATCACGGGTGTCACACGGAGCGCAAATGGACCACACGGAGGTGTTTCGTGTGACACGCGCCAGAGAAAACACACGTGCCTGGAAAAAAAAAAAAAACATTACTCACCTTCTCCTGCCCTCCTGTCTCTGCCGCTGCTGTCACTTGCTTCCCACCCCCGCTCATTATGCCCATTGCATATTCCCTTCACTGTGGCTGGAAGCAGCAGCAGCGGGGAGTCGGCAGGACCGAAGATCAGCACCACGGACAGCGACGCCAGGGACAGGTGAGCAGAAAGTTCCCGTTCTCCATGTGTTATCACGGATAACGCACGTGTGCCATAAACACGGCTCACGGAGGGCAAAACGCACCTTTGACACGTCCGTGAAAAACGTGCGTGATTTTTCACGGACGTGTGAAAGGGGCCTTAAGAGGTAAAATGTTTGCAGAACAGGTGGGGACTGAATTTTACACTGATGACAGTTTGGATCCTGGACATCCCAAGTATTGCAGTCATAATGAAGATGCAGAAACGCAACCATATTATAGCGGTCTAAATCCTGTCCAGTCGCGGAACTAATGACCCATACAGACAGCGTCATAGCTCTGGGTGGCGCTGCTTGCTCATGTTATAAGGACAGCGCCAATATCTATCTGGAGTCTGGATGGAGGAAGGGGGGGGGGGAGGCAGTGAGTATCTCCAGAGGAGGAATGGGGAACAGCGATTCCCTGGAGAAGGGTGGGGGAATACGGGGAAAGGGGCAGTGATGTCTGGCACCAGAGAACACGGGGATACTTGATCAAGCCAGTGCTCCCATGTATGAGGAAATCAATAGAGATGGCCGACAGCTGAACGATCTGACGTGGACGGTCATCTTAAAGGGAACCTGTCAGGTCCAATATGCACCCAACACCACGAGCAGTTCTGGTGCATATTACTAATCCCTGCCTAACAGTCCCTGTATCTAGTAGTATAGATAAAGAGATCTTTAGAAAAAGTATGTCTAAGGCTATGTGTCCACGGGAGAATGTAGCTGCAGATTTTTCTGCATCAAAATCCGCAGCTTTCCCGCAAAATCCGCACCTTTTCAAAGGTGCGGATTTTTTATTTTTTTTTTCCCAATTTTAAAGCCAAAATCCGGATGAAAACCCGCAACAATAATTGACATGTTGCAAATTTTTCCGGATCAAAATCCGCACGAAATCCGCTGCGGAAAAATCCGCAGCGTGGGCACAGCATTTCCAAAATGCCATAGAAATGGCTGGGAAGTGCCTGAGCTGCAGATTTTCGGGAAATCCGCGGCTTTTCCGCGAGAAATCCGTGGCAAAATCCGCGCATTTTCCGCAGCGTGGGCACATAGCCTAAAGATCCTTTATCTTATGCTAATGAGCGCAGAGACTAGTCCCCTGGGCGTTAGTCACGCCTCATTAGCATGTTAGTACAGCCCTGTGAGAGTGCTACCATGCTAATGAATACACAGCGTCACAGGATGATGTCACTCACCTCATCGCCGCCCGACGCTGGATTTCGGCTCAGTGCGCATGACCCCGGTGTTTGGGTCATGCGCACTATGAACTCGGGGTGTACGTGTCCTGTTTGCAAACTGAACTAGTGCGCATGACCCAAACTCCGGGGTCACACGCACTGAGCCGAAATCCAGCGTCCGGCAACGGAGAGGTGAGTGAGATCATCCTGTGATGCTGTGTATTCATTAGCATGTTAGCATATCCCCAGGGGCGTATTAACATGCTATTGAGGGGCGACTAACGCCCAGGGGACTAGTCCCCTCGCTCATTAGCATACGGTAAAAGATCTTTAGAAATCCTTTATCTATGCTAGTGTATACAGGGACGGTTAGGCAGGGATTAGCAGTATGTATCCAGGACTGCTCGTGGTTCTGAGTGCATATTGCACCTGACAGGTTCACTTTAAGACTGGGCTAACGTAGTAGGCATGAACAAAGTCTACATGTATCTGGATGGGCCGGTTCAGGACTCGCTCACTGGCATGTGCCCTCCCGCCTGCACAGAGAAACTGAAACTGAAAGAAGAAAGGGAACAGAGATGAGAGTACCATCTTATTTTCCGCCACCTCCAGCCCTTACTATACTTTATAGGAGTATGATACTGAATATGGCTTCTCTAAATGCTGGAGGTGTCCCTCCGGTACACTCAGTTCTCGTTTTGCTTTTTGGGGGGAGGGGGAGAAGACCCAATAGACCACTCATTATAGTGGCCATAAAAAGATGCCCGAAGCAGTACATCATACAGAGGCTCTGCCCATGTGACCCCGCGTATATGGAGAACATCAGTATTTAGCAATAATCTAACAGTTCTGAAGCACACAGACACAGAGGGCGAAGTGGACAATTCAGCGGATTCAAGAAATCACAGGGAACTCTGCAACCAAATCAAATTGTTGTTCAACCGCAGAATGAGACTCTGGTGGAATAAGGCCTTCATGCAGCGCTAGGTTGATCGGGGGTTAATACCTAGAGGTCTTAGGGTACAGGTCTTTCCCTCTTTCAGTGTCACGGATGAGACGTTTAAGAGGGACTGGGAGGAAGCAGCTTCTGCCTGCTCCAGGTCCTTCATGGGGCCTCTTATTAATAATAATGAGGCCTCTCTCCGTGCCATTGATGAGGAGATTTCTGTTCTACAAGACCGTACCACGAAGGAACTCACCCCCGCTGAGTTATCTAATTTCCACGAGACAATGAATAAGGAGTTTGTCAAGTGGGAAAAGGAGTTGGTCTCTAACAAAACCAAAAAATACCAACGTGCCGTCACTGATTATAAAAACCAGCAGGTGTATCGATGGAAGGGGACAACACGCCGGAGGAGACATTTTGTCGGACTCCCTAATTCCGTATCGGCCTCCTCCATCTCCTCAGTGGAGGATGAAAGTTCTACATCTCAGGCTTCATCTAGACCTATAACGAGAGGCTTTTCGGGTAAAAATAGACCCGATAAAACACCCCCAGCCCTTGGAAAATCCACCTTGGGAGCAATTCCAAAGAAGGGCAATTCCAACCAATTGGAGGTGATTAACTTGTCTCAGGTCCAATTGTCTGCTGACCAGATTGAGGTCCTAAAATTAGGTTTAACCTTTGTACCTGATTGTAATTTTGATCTTTTTACAGTCGCTAAGGACCTGAATCTGTTCCTCAGAAAGGTGGTTCTCCATAAAATACACGCTAGAGGACCTAGCTTGAACCCCTGCACCATTGAGAGGGAGGAGGAGGCTGTGCGGACACTTGAAGAATTGGAGGGACAGGCATCTGATGAGTTGGACAATATTTTTCCTACATGTTTGTACCCGCGCTCCACCACGTTACCCCCATTTTCGCTGTGCCCTCAGGTCCAAGTCTTCCATGACCTAGTTATGGGTGACTTGAGATCTCTCTCTAAGAGAGCAAATAGCAATAACCTTACTTCTAAACATCAGCGAGCCCTCGAGGAACTGAGGAAAATGGAGGGAGTAATTATTAAACCGGCGGACAAGGGGGGTAACGTGGTGGTTTGGCCTTCCGCCATGTATAGACCACCATATAGTGGCCATAAAAAGATGCCCTAAGCAGTACATCATACAGAGGCTCTGCCCATGTAACCCCGAGTATATGGAGAACATCAGTATTTAGCAATAATCTAACAGTTCTGAAGCCTGTCTTCTTACAACTAAAAATTAAGCCATTCCTCTGTAACTCCTCCTGGAAATGTAAGAAGAGACTGACAACAGGGAGGAGTTACCAGTTAAAGGATGTGTCCATGCGCATCAATGCTGCCAGTGCCGAGCTGGGTAAGGACAAAGAATGATGTCACATGGGTAATATATTCATACATTTTTTTTTTGAGGAATAACAGAAGAACAGAACACAAAACTGAAGGAATAGATGCTCCAAAATTGTTATTTCAAGGGGAATAGACGTGTTTACTAAGGCTGCTTTCACACCTCCGGTTTCTGCAATGCGGCACAATCAGGCACTTTGCAGGAAAATCGCAACCGTTTTTTTTTGCTGCCGGTTGCGATTTTCCTGCATAGACTTTAATTAGTGGCGCATTGTGCCGCATGGCCTTGCGTTCCGTCCGGTTTTTGCCGCATGCGGCAGATTTAGCCGATGCGGCGGCCGGATGAAACGTTGCCTGGCACGTTTTTTCGTGCGGCAAAAAAAACCGCATTGCGCCGCATTCGGCCGATGCGGCGCATTTTTCAATGCATGCCTATGGCGGCCGGATGCGGCGCGATGCGGCAATAACCGCATCCGGCCGCCGCATGCGGTTTTTGCCACTGCGCATGCTCAGTAGCATGCCGCAAGCAGCAAAAACCGGACTGGCCGCATGTAAAAAACTTATGCAAAGGATGCGGTGTTTTCACCGCATCCGTTGCATAGCTTGCACAGCCGGATTGAGCCGCAGAGCTCAAGCCGGATGTGTGAAAGTAGCCTAAAGCCGAATAGTCACGAGAGGCGACAGGTGATATTTTGAGGGGCAGAGTAATGAAGACTGATAGTTTGTCCAGTGCACAACCAGGGAGGGGGGGTGACACTCACCGTGGAGACCAGCGCCCCCTGCAGCCCAGCGCTAGATAATACAGCATCTCACAGCGCTCAGGATGAGGAATAACTTGCTGAACACCGGGGGTCCGACCGCTGGGGGCATACAGAGATCTATCCTGAACGGAGCGGGTGCTCGGCCTCCGCTCCTATAGGTGGGGAACGGAGCAGGGGCTCGGCCTCCGCTCCTATAGGTGGGGAACGGAGCAGGGGCTCGGCCTCCGCTCCTATAGGTGGGGAACGGAGCAGGGGCTCGGCCTCCGCTCCTATAGGTGGGGAACGGAGCAGGGGCTCGGCCTCCGCTCCTATAGGTGGGGAACGGAGCAGGGGCTCGGCCTCCGCTCCTATAGGTGGGGAACGGAGCAGGGGCTCGGCCTCCGCTCCTATAGGTGGGGAACGGAGCAGGGGCTCGGCCTCCGCTCCTATAGGTGGGGAACGGAGCAGGGGCTCGGCCTCCGCTCCTATAGGTGGGGAACGGAGCAGGGGCTCGGCCTCCGCTCCGCTCCTATACATGACGAGTGGAGCGAGTGCTCTGCCTCAGCTCCGCTCCTATACATGACGAGTGGAGCGAGTGCTCTGCCTCAGCTCCGCTCCTATACATGACGAGTGGAGCGAGTGCTCTGCCTCAGCTCCGCTCCTATACATGACGAGTGGAGCGAGTGCTCTGCCTCAGCTCCGCTCCTATACATGACGAGTGGAGCGAGTGCTCTGCCTCAGCTCCGCTCCTATACATGACGAGTGGAGCGAGTGCTCTGCCTCAGCTCCGCTCCTATACATGACGAGTGGAGCGAGTGCTCTGCCTCAGCTCCGCTCCTATACATGACGAGTGGAGCGAGTGCTCTGCCTCAGCTCCGCTCCTATACATGACGAGTGGAGCGAGTGCTCTGCCTCAGCTCCGCTCCTATACATGACGAGTGGAGCGAGTGCTCTGCCTCGTGTCCTATACATGACGAGTGGAGCGAGTGCTCTGCCTCGTGTCGTATACATGACGAGTGGAGCGAGTGCTCTGCCTCGTGTCCTATACATGATGAGTGGAGCGAGTGCTCTGCCTCGTGTCCTATACATGATGAGTGGAGCGAGTGCTCTGCCTCAGCTCCTATACATGATGAGTGGAGCGAGTGCTCTGCCTCAGCTCCTATACATGATGAGTGGAGCGAGTGCTCTGCCTCGTGTCCTATACATGACGAGTGGAGCGAGTGCTCTGCCTCATGTCCTATACATGACGAGTGGAGCGAGTGCTCTGCCTCGTGTCCTATACATGACGAGTGGAGCGAGTGCTCTGCCTCGTGTCCTATACATGATGAGTGGAGCGAGTGCTCTGCCTCGTGTCCTATACATGATGAGTGGAGCGAGTGCTCTGCCTCGTGTCCTATACATGACGAGTGGAGCGAGTGCTCTGCCTCGTGTCCTATACATGATGAGTGGAGCGAGTGCTCTGCCTCAGCTCCTATACATGATGAGTGGAGCGAGTGCTCTGCCTCGTGTCCTATACATGATGAGTGGAGCGAGTGCTCTGCCTCGTGTCCTATACATGATGAGTGGAGCGAGTGCTCTGCCTCGTGTCCTTTACATGATGAGTGGAGCGAGTGCTCTGCCTCGTGTCCTATACATGATGAGTGGAGCGAGTGCTCTGCCTCGTGTCCTATACATGATGAGTGGAGCGAGTGCTCTGCCTCAGCTCCTATACATGATGAGTGGAGCGAGTGCTCTGCCTCAGCTCCGCTCCTATACATGATAAATAGAGAAGGTGCTCGGCCTCCGCTCCTATAGATCATGAATGGACCAGGTGCTCGGCCTCCGCTCCTATAGATCATGAATGGACCAGGTGCTCGGCCCCCGCTCCTATAGATCATGAGTGGAGTGGAGGCCGAGTGTCTGCACTGGCGCACCATTTAGGCCCCAATGTCAGGATTACAGGGACCCCCAGTGATCAGCTTGTTATCCCCTATACCACGGGCAGAGTATAACCTGATTTTTGGTAATAGCCCTATAAACAGGTTTTTCGGCATTCTGCTATTGATGAGCCATTCTAAGCATTGGTCATCGATAACTGACACCCCACAGTGGCCGGAGTGGTGGCCATTGCTGACACTGCAGCTCTGCTCCTATTCACTCTTATAGGCGCTGTCCTCCAGATTCAGGACAGTTGTGCATCACACAAAATGAGACTTTTGGCAGCACAATGTCGCCCAGGCATAGACTCTGGTCCTGGGTGGTAGCACATTGCTGATATTCACATGCAGGGCTCAGTGCAGGTTACAACAGCTGTGCTGAGGTGATCAGGAAGTGACCGGTCTCCATGGGAACAGGCAGCGCTGATCGGCGGTGTCCACGGCTCCCCTGGGCGCTATGTCACCAACACAACCTGTCAGAATCCCCCCAGGTGACAGCCAGCACCGGGAGCCTCCCCCTCCTCCAGGGCCTGGCCACCAATCTCCCCAGCAGCCGCCACTTCCGCTTCCTGCCCCCTCCATCCCCCGCTCTCCCGGTGCTCGGCGCTGACACAACCCCACCGCCTGCCGCCATCCCACCTCTCAGCCCGGGCTCAGCGCGCTCCTCTTTTCTTTTTTTTTTTCCTCCTCCTCGATCTCCTCCTGTCTATTTCCTCCCCCGCTTCCAATATGGCCGCTCCGGGCACAACGACTTCCGCTTCCGGTTCTTGCGCTGTGAGCAGTCAGCTTGGAGGCGCTGGTTGTTATGGTAACGGTGTACGTGTACAGGGCGGCCAGCAGAGCGGCGCGGTGACGTCACGGCTGTCCTGTCAGACTCCTGAGTGACGCCACAGCCAGTCGTATATATCAGTGCACAGCCCATAATACACAGGGCAGCAGTGAGCGGCCATCTTTATGCTGAGAGCTGCATAGTGCTTCACATTTTCTCACTTTTTATTCCCCTTCACCACATTGGGAAAAAATGTATAGTCTCCATTTTCTGTGTCCCACATACACAGTGCTGTCACAGTACAGGGATAATGCACACAGTGATGTCACAGTACAGGGATAATGCACACAGTGATGTCACAGTACAGGGATAATACACACAGTGCTGTCACAGTACAGGGGTAATACACACAGTGATGTCACAGTACAGGGATAATATACACAGTGATGTCACAGTACAGGAATAATACACACAGTGATGTCACAGTACAAGGATAATACACACAGCGATGTCACAGTACAGGGATAATACACACAGAGATGTCACAGTACAGGGATAATACACACAGTGATGTCACAGAACAGGGATAATACACACAGTGATGTCACAGTACAGGGATAATACACACAGTGATGTCACAGTACAAGGATAATACACACAGTGATGTCACAGTACAGGGATAATACACACAGAGATGTCACAGTACAGGGATAATACACACAGTGATGTCACAGAACAGGGATAATACACACAGTGATGTCACAGTACAGGGATAATACACACAGTGATGTCACAGTACAGGGATAATGCACACAGTGATGTCACAGTACAGGGATACTACACACAGTGATGTCACAGTACAGGGATAATGCACACAGTGATGTCACAGTACAGGGATAATACACACAGTGATGTCACAGTACAAGGATACTACACACAGTGATGTCACAGTACAAGGATACTACACACAGTGATGTCACAGTACAGGGATAATACACACAGTAATGTCACAGTACAGGGATAATACACACAGTGATGTCACAGTACAGGGATAATACACACAGTGATGTCACAGTACAGGATAATACACACAGTGATGTCACAGTACAGGGATACTACACACAGTGATGTCACAGTACAGGGATAATACACACAGTGATGTCACAGTACAGGGATACTACACACAGTGATGTCACAGTACAGGGATAATACACACAGTGATGTCACAGTACAGGGATAATACACACAGTGATGTCACAGTACAAGGATAATACACACAGTGATGTCACAGTACAGGGATAATACACACAGTGATGTCACAGTACAAGGATAATACACACAGTGATGTCACAGTACAGGGATAATACACACAGTGATGTCACAGTACAGGGATAATGCACACAGTGATGTCACAGTACAGGGATAATACACACAGTGATGTCACAGTACAGGGATAATACACAGTGATGCAACAGTACAGGGATAATGCACACAGTGATGTCACAGTACAGGGATAATACACACAGTGATGTCACAGTACAGGGATAATGCACACAGTGATGTCACAGTACAGGGGTAATACACACAGTGATATCACAGTACAGGGATAATACACAGTCATGCAACAGTACAGGGATAATACACACAGTGATGTCACAGTACAGGGATAATACACACAGTGATGTCACAGTACAGGGATAATACACACAGTGATGTCACAGTACAGGGATAATGCACACAGTGATATCACAGTACAGGGATAATACACAGTGATGCAACAGTACAGGGATAATACACACAGTGATGTCACAGTACAGGGATAATACACACAGTGATGTCACAGTACAGGGATAATACACACAGTGATGTCACAGTACAGGGATAATGCACACAGTGATGTCACAGTACAGGGATAATAAATACAGTGATGTCACAGTACAGGGATAATACATACAGTGATGTCACAGTACAGGGATAATACACAGTGATATCACAGTACAGGGATAATACACAGTGATGTCACAGTACAGGGATAATACACACAGTGATGTCACAGTACAGGGATAATAAATACAGTGATGTCACAGTACAGGGATAATACATACAGTGATGTCACAGTACAGGGATAATACACAGTGATATCACAGTACAGGGATAATACACAGTGATGTCACAGTACAGGGATAATGCATACAGTGATGTCACAGTACAGGGATAATACACAGTGATATCACAGTACAGGGATAATACACAGTGATGTCACAGTACCGGGATAATGCACATAGTGATGTCACAGTACAGGGGTAATACACACAGTGATGTCACAGTACAGGGATAATACACACTGTGATGTTACAGTACAGGGATAATACACACAGTGATGTCACAGTACAGGGATAATGCACACAGTGATGTCACAGTACAGGGATAATACACACACTGATGTCACAGTACAGGGATAATACACAGTGATGTCACAGTACAGGGATAATACACACAGTGATGTCACAGTACAGGGATAATACACACACTGATGTCAAAGTACAGGGATAATACACAGTGATGTCACAGTACAGGGATAATACACACAGTGATGTCACAGTACAGGGATAATACACACACTGATGTCACAGTACAGGGATAATACACAGTGATGTCACAGTACAGGGATAATACACACAGTGATGTCACAGTACAGGGATAATACACACAGTGATGTCACAGTACAGGGATAATACACACAGTGATGTCACAGTACAGGGATAATACACACAGTGATGTCACAGTACAGGGATAATACACACAGTGATGTCACAGTACAGGGATAATACACACAGCGATGTCACAGTACAGGGATAATACACACAGTGATGTCACAGAAAAGGGATAATACACACAGTGATGTCACAGTACAGGGATAATGCACACAGTGATGTCACAGTACAGGGATAATACACACAGTGATGTCACAGTACAGGGATAATGCACACAGTGATGTCACAGTACAGGGGTAATACACACAGTGATATCACAGTACAGGGATAATACACAGTGATGCAACAGTACAGGGATAATACACACAGTGATGTCATAGTACAGGGATAATACACACAGTGATGTCACAGTACAGGGATAATACACACAGTGATGTCACAGTACAGGGATAATGCATACAGTGATGTCACAGTACAGGGATAATAAATACAGTGATGTCACAGTACAGGGATAATACATACAGTGATGTCACAGTACAGGGATAATACACAGTGATGTCACAGTACAGGGATAATACACACAGTGATGTCACAGTACAGGGATAATACACAGTGATATCACAGTACAGGGATAATACACAGTGATGTCACGGTACAGAGATAATGCATACAGTGATGTCACAGTACAGGGATAATACACAGTGATATCACAGTACAGGGATAATACACAGTGATGTTACAGTACAAGGATAATACACACAGTGATGTCACAGTACAGGGATAATGCACACAGTGATGTCACAGTACAGGGATAATACACACACTGATGTCACAGTACAGGGATAATACACAGTGATGTCACAGTACAGGGATAATACACACACTGATGTCACAGTACAGGGATAATACACAGTGATGTCACAGTACAGGGATAATACACACAGTGATGTCACAGTACAGGGATAATACACACACTGATGTCACAGTACAGGGATAATACACAGTGATGTCACAGTACAGGGATAATACACACAGTGATGTCACAGTACAGGGATAATACACACAGTGATGTCACAGTACAGGGATAATACACACAGTGATGTCACAGTACAGGGATAATACACACAGCGATGTCACAGTACAGGGATAATACACACACTGATGTCACAGTACAGGGATAATACACAGTGATGTCACAGTACAGGGATAATACACACAGTGATGTCACAGAAAAGGGATAATACACACAGTGATGTCACAGTACAGGGCTAATACACACAGTGATGTCACAGTACAGGGATAATACACACAGTGATGTCACAGTACAGGGATAATACACACAGTGATGTCACAGTACAGGGATAATACACACAGTGATGTCACAGTACAGGGATAATACACACAGTGATGTCACAGTACAGGGATAATACACACACTGATGTCACAGTACAGGGATAATACACACACTGATGTCACAGTACAGGGATAATACACACAGTGATGTCACAGTACAGGGATAATGCACACAGTGATATCACAGTACAGGGATAATACACACAGTGATGTCACAGTACAGGGATAATACACACAGTGATGTCACAGTACAGGGATAATACACACAGTGATATCACAGTACAGGGATAATACACACAGTGATGTCACAGTACAGGGATAATACACACAGTGATGTCACAGTACAGGGATAATACACACAGCGATGTCACAGTACAGGGATAATACACACAGTGATGTCACAGTACAGGGATAATACACAGTGATAATCGTAACTAGTGATGAGCGGGCACTACCATGCTCGGTACTCAAAACAAGCAGGTTGGATGCTTAACTCACTGCAAAGCATAACGGAAGTGAATGGGAAACTTGAGCATTTTTACTGAAGATCTCTTGAAAAGATGCTGGAGTTCCCCATTGACTACCATTATACTTGGTACACGAGTTGAGAATGTACGACCTGCTCATTTCGAGTATCAAGCTCTCGATCCTGGTAGTGCTCGCTCATCACTACTCATTTCTGTAACGTCACAGCATTTCAGAAACATCCTCTCTTTCACCAGCAGATGGCACTTCTGTCATTTCTTTTTTTTTTTCCAATTTAAGATTTTATTAATTTTCCAGGAAATACAAAATTAGAACATACATCCATACTATTGCAAATGAAACAGATCAGAAGTTAATGCTAAACCAAGCCTTCGCCGGCTTCGCAACATTCTATGGATGGTATAAATGGAACATAGCTAATCACTTAAAAAAAAAAAAAACAATAAAACGATAAATCAAGGAGAAGATATTCAAACAAGAGGAAGTCACAGAGTCTAGAGAAATAGGGGTAGTGCAGAGAAGGGAGAGAATAGAAAGCAGAGTGAGGCGACCGGGACTGATGCAATGTCCGTTGAGCTGAAAATTTGTCAAAAGTGCGGTGTGAACTATCTGGAAAAGAAAAGGCCAGAGTGTCCCCCGTCCGGAGGTTAAAGTAGTTCAAGAAGTGTTTTACTAGACAAGAAGGAGTCCCATTGGAACCACTTGGAGGCCGTTTCCACCGTCCGCCCTCGAGATTGGGCCATCACCATTTCCATGCGGTGAATAACATTTACCTCTGTTATCCACTCATCTACCGTCGGGGGGTTAGGATCTTTCCACCGCCGAGGAATCACGGTCTTGGCGGCCTGGAGAAGGTGGCCTAGGATCGATTTCCTAAAAACCTTTTCTGATACGTCAAAGATATACAGCAAAACTGCCTCCGGGCGACTGGGGACCACAATTCCTGTGGCCCCCCGTATGGCTGCCAGTACCTTGCTCCAAAAGACCGACAGGCTCGGGCAGTGCCACCAGATGTGGGACATGGTGCCTCCCGAGGCTCCACATCGCCAGCAAGAGTCAGGTATTTCGGGGCACCACGCGTGTAGAGACGCCGGAACCCTGTACCACCTGGAAAGTATTTTATAGCTAGTTTCCTGCATCCTAGTGGCAATCACGGACCTGTGGGTCAGGCGATAACAACGTTCCCATTGGCTCCCGGAAATCGGTTGGTTGAGCTCTAACTCCCAAGCTTTACAGAAGCGAGGAGGCGACGCCTCTACTGTACTCGTCAGAAGCTTGTACACCCTTGATATAGCATGGCGCGTATTAGAGGAACCAGTGCATAGATTTTCAAAAGGGGTTTGGGGTGAGGGGTGAGTCTTGATAGTATCTTGGGAAGTCAAGAAGTGCTTGAGTTGGGCATATTCAAAATGAAAACGTAGTTTAAAATTACAACTCTCTACTATCTCCTGAAGTGGGATAATGGACCCCCTCGGAATCACTCGATTTAGCCTCAAGGGGTTCAATTTCGTGCTTCCTAGAAAATTGTTGGATGATGCCCCCGGCAGAAACTCCGGGTTGTCCGTCAGTGGCATAAGGGGCCCTCTAGGTTGGATCAGGAGATTACGTGACGGCCCAGAGTGCACCGTTTTCAGAGTCTGCTTGGTGCTATAAGACATCTCAATCTTATGTTTGGTGAGGAGTGGCCAGGTCCACGGCAGGGTCGGAATTGATAAGGGGCATATTTCTTGTGCCAGGCTAACCCACAGTTTAGAGCTAGAATTATGTAGAAGATCCAAAACCCTGGCATGAGCTGCCGCCAGGTAGTATCGCCTACAATCGGGCAGCCCCGTTCCTCCTGCACCTTTGGTCCTAGTCAAGACGCCACTTCCAATACGAGGGCGTCTTCCAGACCAGACAAATCTACCGAACATGCGCTGTATCTTGGCCCAATAGGTTGCCGGTACATAGACCGGGGCCGTCTGCAGCAAATATAGCAATCTCGGGAGGGCCGTCATCCTGAGTGCACTGATCCTGCCAAACCATGAAAGAGTGCCCCCATGCCACCGAGTCAGATCCCCCTCGAGCCGTGACAGAAAACTCTGGTAGTTTAATTGAAAGAGTCTGGATAGGTCAGATGGAATCTTGATGCCTAAATATCCGATGCTACCATGGGGTGGCCATCTAAAGGGGAAGTTTGGTTTTATAACATTTACAGTCGATTGGGGCAAGGAGATATTTAGGGCCTCTGATTTATCAAAATTAATTTTAAAATTGGACCACCTACTAAACCGGTTTAGTTCCAACATTAAGGACGGGAGGGATGTGGTGGGGCTACTTAAATATACCAGAAGATCGTCGGCGAAAGCAGCGCATTTATGCTCCCGATTGGCAATCCTAATTCCCCGTATGTCTGGGTTAGCCCGGATGGCTGACAACAAGTGTTCCATGACTAATACATATAGTAACGGTGACAAGGGGCAACCCTGTCGTGTCCCGTTTCGGATGGAGAAGGGTTTCGTCAGAGTGCCATTAATCCTAAGGAGAGCAGTCGGGGAGTGATATAACGCCATAATTTTAGACGAGAAAACTGGCCCCAGGCCTATATGGTCTAGGGTCTGTGATAACGACTGCCAGGAGACTCTGTCGAAAGCCTTCTCAGCATCCAAAGACAGTAACATCATGGGCAGCTTTTTATTGTGTGCATGTTGGATTAAATCCAGGGTTTTTATGGTATTGTCCCATGCCTCTCTACCTGGGACAAATCCAACCTGATCAAGGTGGATCAAGTTAGGGAGCAAGGGGCTAAGTCTGTTTGCCAAAAGCTTGGCATAAATTTTTAAATCTACGTTAAGTAGTGATATTGGTCTATAACTGCTACATGTCATGGGATCTTTTCCGGGCTTTTGAATTAGGGAAATATGAGCTGTGGTGGAGTGGGGCGGAAAGGGGACTGAATCCGAGATTGAATTGAAGGAAAGGAGCATTAGAGGCGCTAATTGTTCCGAGAAGGATTTATAAAATTTGGCGGGGAACCCGTCAGGGCCAGGACACTTATTGCCCGGGGTATCGCGAATCACTGCCAATAAATCTTCCAGTAAAAATGGACTTTCCAGGTTGTCTATTATAGAACTGTCGGGACATCTAAAAGGTGAGGGCATTGAGGGATTTACTTCACTCGGTCTATGGGGCTCGACAGGTAGATTATACAACTTGGAATAATAGTCATGAAAGGTATTTGAGATGTCTGGGGTGGCGTAAAGTAATTCGTCGCGTGAGTTCTTGATGCAGGGAATGAGGGTGTGAGCTCTGCCCTCCCTCAACGCGTTTGCTAACAACCTGCCGGGTTTATCCCCAAACTCATAAAACTTCCCCTTCCCTATCTGTATCAAATGCTGATATGAGGAATCAAGCAGTTTCTTAACCTCGAATCTAGCCTGTAGGAGTGCCCGTAAGTTCGTGGCCGATAAAGCTTGCTTGTGGATGAGCTCCAGCTCAGATACCCTATGGAGAGCTTTTACTATGTCTTGGGCTTTCTCTTTCTTGATTCGAGACCCATGCTTAATAAAAATGCCACGTAGGACACATTTCAGTGCCTCCCACTTATACGTGGGGGCTGTGTCATCTACTGAGTGGTCCTCCATGAATCTTGCAATGGAGGTCTGGATATCCGAAACGCAAAGCTCATCCAGTAGCAATGACTCGTTCAGACGCCACGACCCCCTAGGAGCCGTAAGGGAGGGGATCTCAATCGTGCAATATACCGGCGCATGGTCTGACCATAATATATTATCCATTCTCGTGTGTTGGACCCAAGGGAGCGCGCTATGCTGTACCAGTATGTAATCAAGACGGCTATAAGAATCCTGGGTGTGGGAATAGAAACTGTAGTCTCTGTCCGATGGGTGTTGTATTCTCCAGGTGTCGAACAGCTGCATGCGTAGTAAAGCTTTTTTAATTCGTTTGATAGTGGTGTATGCAATACTGGATTTCCCTTTTGAGTTGTCTAAAGTAGGGTCCAGGGTGATATTAAGGTCCCCACATAAAATCACCGTACCTTGTATCAGGGGGATCGCGATACTGATCAGGCGGGAAATAAAACTATCCTGTTTTTGATTTGGGGCGTACGCGTTAATTATCGTGAAGATGTGGGTCCCCACCCTCAGGGAGAGAATAATGTATCTGCCAAGACTATCTGTCGTGCACTTTATGATTTGATGTGGGAGGGATTTATGGATGGCTATTGCCACACCTTTTGAGCGGGAGTCAGGGTTATCCGAGGATACCCATGTCCGGTAATATTTATTTTTAAGAATAGGGGCATGTCCTTGTTTAAAGTGTGTCTCCTGTAAACACGCTATTCTCACCTTCTGTTTATGAAGATGATACAATATCTGTGTCCTTTTCTCCGGAACATTGAGGCCCCTGGCATTGAAAGAAGCGATGGTTAAGTCCGCCATCTATAAGAGAATAAGTCATTAGAGATATTTAAAAAAGAGAATCGGACACATTCAGCCCGGCCGCCGAAGATATGGAGAAGGGGAGACTTGAGGAAAGTAAGAGGTAGTGGGAAAAAAAGGAAGGAAGAGAAAAAAACAAGAAGAACAACAGGCAAAAAAAGCCTATCATAGTTAACTGAATCCGAACAAACGTTCCTAGGGAACATATCCGCCTCATCTAGGCAGGACAGAGGATCCCAACCTATTTGGGGAAAAAGGAAGTCCGACATATCCGAGCAGAGCTCCATATATACTAAGAAAGAAAAAACATTATGGATAACCATAGACACCGGTAAAGGAAATAAATTCTTATGAGATACGGGCTATGAATAGACTGGAGGGTATCATGTGGAAGCCACGTGAGCCTCATTACTGTAAGAGGTATAAGTCATACAGGTGTTGTCAGCCTTTGGTTTCCTCGGGATCAGCTAACGCGGGCGGCCCGCCCTGCGACCCCGTTCTCCTCTCGGAGGCAACCCCCTGCTGGACTCAGTAGGTGGAGGTGGTCTAGAGGAGGTAGGCCGTCCCCTGGGCACCCACGGCTGGAGTAGTGTAGTCGGCCAGGCTGCAATAGACATTGCAGGCAGATTCAGACTCTTGATAAAAGCCGGGAGGTCCTCTGGAGAACGCAGGGTCATCCATCGAGAGTCCTTCTGTACCGATAGGGAAAACGGAAATCCCCACCGGAATGGCAGACCTCTCTCTTTCAAGACATCAAGGAGGGGTTTAAGAGTCGCACGTTGGGCCAGAGTGTGTCGTGAGAGGTCAGGCATTATGCGAAAGGTAGAGCCATTGTATGATAAGTTCTGTTTTCTCCTGGCTGCCTGTAGAATGGCCTCTTTTACAGCAAAAAAGTGTACTCTGCATACGATATCTCTTGGGCGGGAGTCATCCGGATCCGGAGGGCGTAGAGCTCTATGGGCTCTATCAAGTTCAAGGGGAGCTCCTGGTGGCCTCTTTAACAAATTGTTGAAGATGGAACGAAGAGCAGCAGGGATATCAGGGGTGGCAATAGATTCCGGAAGACCTCTAATCCGCAAATTGTTTCGTCTGTTTCTGTTCTCTAGGTCATCCACATGCTGCTGAAGGGCAAATAGTTGCTTAGATTGGTTTTCAGCAGTTTCTTGGATAGATCGGATAGATACCTGAGAATCAGATTGTTGCTCTGTCAGGGTATCTACCCTGTGAGTAAGTGAAGAGAGATCTTGTCGCAGCTGAATAAATTCTTGTTTGCACTCCGCCACTACTTGATTAGCCAGAGCTGCAATGTCACTCTTGGTGGGGATTGCTTGTAACAGGGACCGTAGGTCTGCCAGAGATGCCGGGCGCTCGTCGCCCATTGAGGTGGCCGCGTGAAACATATTTGGGTATGCGTAAAAAGAGTCCTGAAGGGCCGGTCCATATGTCAGCGTCTGCGTGTTCTGGGGATTTTTGATGCCGTCCCATACTTGTGGTGCAGATGTGAAATGTATTGGGGGTGCCCCCAGTATTCTGGGTCCCCCTTTCACAGGGATTAATGGGCCCCCATCTAGGTCCCTGACGGTGGCTGTCGGACTCTCAGCCCAAGAGGACCCAGTGGACCAGGTATCTGGTGAATGCGCCTCTCTCTGAGGTGTCCCCCAGGGCTCATTGGTAGCCATCTGAGATGTAGGTGGCCCTCCTCCATTGCCTGCTCCCCCTGAGGATTGTGTAGCTCTTGGTGGATGACTGGGGGTGTTGTTCCCCCCACTAGAGTGCACTCCGCTCCCCAGGTCTAACTGTGGGCCCTGTACCTGATTCCTGTAGTACAGCCGGCCCGCAGGGTTTACTGCTGCTCCCTCCTCACCTCTGGTCCCTGCGCTTGCTTGTGTGGACACGAGCGGTGGTGTCAGAGCTGCAGCTTCTCCCTGTGGCGTCTGCTTCTTCAGTGCTCGGGCTCGCAGCGGTGAGTCATCTCCTAGGCCCGAGCACCCATGCGTCCCGCTCCCGCACGCCGCACTCCCGGCTTCACGATGTACGGCTGCAGGCATGTCGCCGGAGCTGCCCGGACGCAGCGGAGGCACAACGGAGGGTGATGCAGGTAGGGTCACTGCCGCGGGAAACCTGTCCTCCAGCTCTAGGCTGCCTGCTAGCGTCCCAGGATCGCGGCCGCCATCTTGGAATGGCGCCGCTGGAGGTAATGCCGTCTCAGTTGCGGGGGGTACATCGGCTCCTGCCGCTGCCGTTGGACTATCGGAGGGTCCTCCCGGGCCACGGGGGATCTCCATCTCCTCACCCCTTCTTTGGGTCCCCTGGATTGCTGCCCTCATTGGCGTTGTGGCAGGGCTTCTTTCAGGCCCTGTAGGCCGCAGCTCTTTCTGTGGCAGTGAGCCGGTCTCAGGCTCCCGGGAGCGTGTTAAATAGGCCCCGATGGTGCCCTGGGGTGCAGGAGGCTTCCCCGAGGTGCTGGGCTTACCGGGCTTGTTCTTTTTTACTGCAGATTTGCCCATTGTGGCTAATAAACCGGTTCTATGGGGGATTATTTAGAGGAGCTCTAGCAAGTAGCGTCCTCACTCAGCCATGTCCGGCTCCGCCCCCCCACTTCTGTCATTTCAATTGAGTCGAAAGCCGTTTACAAAAGGAAAAAAAAATGCATTAATTATGTAGTGAGAATATGATACCAGGGTATTCTGGGGTATGTCGTACATTTCACATCCTTATGCATGTTAGATGACATTAGATGACCCTCCTCATATGAGGCAGCATAAACATGGTGGATTCAGTGCAAAAGGGAGAAATGTGCGCTGATCGCGGCACACTGCCAGCAGCAGACCGCGGGCGGTAACATTATGACCGCTAGGACGTAATATTACTGCCCGCGGTCATTAAGGGGTTAACTGCTTTCAGAGCAAATTTTTTATTTCGCTTGGACAACCCCTTTAATATCGAGCAGGAAAAAAAATACATAAAACAGAATCTTCGAGTGATTCAACCAAAGTAACTGCAAGCGTTCAGATTTGCAGTAACACAAAGAAATACTATTACGAAATAAAAATTGAGAGTGGGTTCTTGAAAAAAAAGATTATGATTTTTTTCACCACTTAAATTAACCATACACTTGAGAAACTACAAGTACATCTCAATAATTTAGAATATCATCAAAAAATTAATTTATTTCAGTAATTCAATGCAAAAAGGGAAACACATCTATTATATAAAGCTGAATGTGTGTGTGTGTGTGTGTGTGTGTGTGTGTGTGTGTGTGTGTGTGTGTGTGTGTGTGTGTGTGTGTGTGTGTGTGTGTGTGTCCGGGATTGGCATCTGCACTGTGTGTATGTCCGGGATTGGCATCTGCACCGTCGCAGCTACAGCCACAAAATTTTGCACACTCGCACGTCTGGACCCCGAGAGCGACATCAGCTATGTTGTGAGGCGAAATTTTAACCCTGCACGTTCCAATTTACCAATCAATTTTTGCCCCTATCTACATAATGGGGGAAAAAGTGAAACGAAAAGTGTATCCGCACCGTCGCATTTACAATCACGAAATTTTTGCACAGGCACCTCATGTGACCCAGGGAACGTTGTAGACTATGTTTTGACAGGAAAATGTAACCCCGCGCTTTACAGTTACTCTCCAAAAAACATGCCTCCATTAAAGTAAATGGAGCCTGGAACTACAGGTTATTAGTAGGAGCTGTGATTGGTTGCTATAAGAGTAAAAGACATTCATAGTATAAGAAGCTTATATGTGAGCTAATAAGATGTCGGTGGGGAGACGGATAGAGAGAGACAGACAAAGAGACAGACAAAGAGACAGACAGAGAGACAGACAGAGAGACAGACAGGGAAAGAGACAGAGAGATAGAGACAGACAGGGAAAGAGAGACAGAGACAGATGGTGAAAGAGAAAGACAGAGACAGACGGTGAAAGAGACAGACAGAGACAGACGGGGAAAGAGACAGACAGAGAGAGACCTGGAAAGAGACAAACATGGAAAGAGACAGACAGAGACAGACCTGGAAAGAGACAGACCTGGAAAGAGACAGATGGGGAAAGAGACAGATGGGGAAAGAGACAGATGGGGAAAGAGACAGACAGACATGCAGACAGGGACAGAGACAGGCAGACAGGGAAGGAGGAGACAGTCAGAGATACAGACAAAGATAGATGGGGAAAGACAAAGACCTTGATAGAGACAGACGGGGAAAGAGACAGAGAAATAGAGACAGACAAGGAAAGAGACAGACAGAGACAGGCAGACAGGGAAAGAGACAGACAGGAAAAGACACAGACAAAGAGACAGGGAAACAGACGGGGAAAGAGACAGACCTGGGAAAGAGACAGATGGGGAAAGAAACAGAGATATAGAGACAGACAAAAAAAGAGACAGACAGATGGGGAAAGAGACAGACGGGAAAGAGGCAGACGGGGAAAGAGACAGACGGGGAAAGAGACAGACGGTGAAAGAGACAGACGGGGAAAGAGGCAGACGGGGAAAGAGGCAGACGGGGAAAGAGGCAGACGGGGAAAGAGGCAGATGGGGAAAGAGACAGACGGAGCACATTACTTGGCCAATTTAGTTAAATCTGTGTGGAATATCTGTGGTGTTGAAATATATGTTGTGAAATGCTTCCATTAGCTTAGTTTTAGCCTTTTAATAATTACATTGCTATCTATTTGTTTTGTGGATTTTGTGTGCAGAATAAATTTTTGTTAATATATTCTATTTTGTTAACAACAGTTATTAACCTGGGTAGTACAGCCAATATCATATAAAGTCATTACACACAGAGGGATCTATTTCAAGTGTTTATTTCTGTCAATATTGATGATTATGGCTTACAGCCAATAAAAACTCAAAAGTCATTATCTCAGAATATTAGAATAACTGCCACAAAACACCTGCAAGGGCTTCTTAAGCATTTAAAATGGTCCTTTAGTCTGGTTCAGTAAGCTACACATACATCATGGGGCAGACTACTGACTTGACAGATGTCCAGAGGGCAGTCATTGACACACTCCACAAGGAGGGTAAGCCACAAAAGGTCATTGCTAAAGAAGCTGGCTGTTCACAGAGTGCGGTAATCAAGCATATTAATGGAAAGTTGAGTGTAAGGAAAAAGTGTGGTAGAAAAAGGTGCACAAGCAACATGGATAACCGCAGCCTTGATAAGACTGTTAAAAACAGGCCATTTATAAATTTGGGGGAGATTCTCAAAGAATGGACTGCTGCTGGAGTCAGTGCTTCAAGAGCCACCACACACAGACGTATTCAGGACATGGGCTACATGTGTCACATTCCTTGTGTCAAGCCACTCATGACCAATAGACCAATAGACAATGCCAGAAGCGTCTTACCTGGGCCAAGGAGAAGAACTGGACTGTTCTCAGTGTCCAAGGTGTTGTATTCAGCTAAAAGTAAATTTTGAATTTCATTTGGAAATCGCGGTCCCAGAGTCTGGAGGAAGAGTGGAGAGGCCACAAGCCAAGCTGCTGAGGTCTAGTGTGAAGTCTCCACAATCAGTGATGGTTTGGGGAGCCATGTCATCTGCTGGTGTAGCTCCACTGTGTTTTATCAAGACCAAAGTCAGCGCAGCCGTCTACCAGGAAATGTTACAGCACTTCATGCTTCCCTCTGCCGACAAGCTTTTTGGAGATGTTAATTTCATTTTCCAGCAGGACTTGGCACCTGTCCACACTGCCAAAAGTACCAATACCTGGTTTACTAACCATAGTATCACTGTGCTTGATTGGCCAGCAAACTCACCTGACCTAAACCCCATAGAGAATCTATAGGGTATTGTCAAGAGGAAGATGAGACACCAGACCCAACAATGCAGACGAGCTGAAGGCATCTATCAAAGCAACCTGGGCTTCCATAACACCTCAGCAGTTCCACAGGCTGATCGCCTCCATGCCGCATTGATGCAGTAATTTATACAAACGGAGCCTCGACCAAGTATTGAGGCATTTACTGTACAGACTTTTCAGTAGGCGCCAACATTTCTGAATGTAAAATCATTTTAAGTTGGTCTTATATAATATTCTAATTTCCTGAGATAATGACTTTTGGGTTTTCATTGTCTGTAAGCCATAATCATCAACATTAACATAAATAAACACATGAAATAGATCTCTCTGTGTGTAATGACTCTATATAATATATAGGAATAGATCCCTCTGTGTGCAATGGCTCTATATAATATATAGGAATAGATCCCTCTGTGTGTAATGACTAGACTATATAATATATAGAAATAGATCCCTCTGTGTGTAATGACTCTATATAATATATAGGAATAGATCCCTCTGTGTGTAATGACTCTATATAATATATAGGAATAGATCCCTCTGTGTGTAATGACTCTATATAATATACTAGAAGGTGGCCTGATTCTAACGCATCGGGTATTCTAGAATTTACGTATTGTGTAGTTAATGTATGATTTTTGTTATATATATAGATGTTGTTGTCTGTAGTTGCCAGTGTTTGTGTAGGGCGCTGTAAATGTTCTGGGTGTTGTCTGGGTGTGGGGGTGTGTGAGAGCGGTGTTGTTTGTGTGTTGCGATGTGTGTCTGCGGCGTTGTGTGTATGTGGTGCTGTGTGTGTTGCGCGGTTTGTGTGGGTGTGGCTGTGGGATGAGTGTGTGTGTTTTGGGGGCAGGTATGTTTTGTGCAGTGTGTGTGTTGCGCGGTGTGTGCGTATATTTGTGTATGCCTCGGTGTTTGTGTGTTGGGTGTTGTATGTGTGTGGCATTGTCTGTGTGTGTGGGTGTCTGTGTAGGGCGGTGTTTGTGGTTCCCAGTGTGTGTGGTGTGTTGTGCTGTGCGTGTGTGGCGGTGTGTGTGTGTTTTGGGGGAAGGTGTGCACCCCCATCGTGCTCCATCCCCCATGCTGCGCACCCCCCATCGTGCTCCATCCCCCATGCTGCGCACCCCCCATCGTGCTCCATCCCCCATGTTGCGCACCCCCATCGTGCTCCATCCCCCATGCTGTGCACCCCATTGTGCTCCATCCTCCATGCTGCACACCCCCATCATGCTGCATCCCCCATGCTGCACACCCCTATCGTGCTTCATCCCCTCATGCTGCGCACCCCCATCATGCTTCATCCCCCCATGCTGCGCACCCCCATCGTGCTTCATCCCCCCATGCTGCACACCCCCCATCGTGCTCCATACCCCATGCTGCGCACCCTTTAGAGAGGAGTATAATAGGAGGACTATAATAGGAGGAGTATAATAGGAGGAGTAGTCCTGGGGAGAAAAGAGTATAATAGGAGGAGTAGTCCTGCGGGAGAGGAGTATAATAGGAGGAGTAGTCCTTGGGGGAGAGGAGTCTAATAGGTGGAGTAGTCCTGGGGGGAGGTGTCTAATAGGTGGAGTAGTCCTGGGGGGAGGTGTATAGGTGCCCAATGTGTGCGGGGGGGAGGTGTATAGGTGCCCAATGTGTGCGGGGGGCAGGGCCGAGCGGCCAACATGTATCATGTGTGGGGGGCGGGGCCGAGCGGCCAATGTGTGCGGAGGGAGGTGTATAGGTGCCCAAGGTGTGCGGGGGGCGGGGCTGAGCGGGCAACGTGTGAGGGGGCGGGGCTGAGCGGCCAACGTGTGCGGGGGACGGGCCGAGCGGCCAACGTGTGCGGGGGGGTGGAGCCGGGCCAAGCGGCCAATGCGTGCGAGGAGCGGGGCCGGGCCCAGCCGAGCGGCCAATGCGACGGTTGTCACTGTAATGACATCATTTTGGAGCAAGACAGACAGACACACAGAATAAGGCAATTATATATATATATATATATATATATATATATATATATATATATATAGATAGATAGGAATAGATCCCTCTGTGTGTAATGACTCTATATAATATATGTGTTTCCCTTTTTGTACTGAATTACTGAAATAAATTAAATTTTTGATGATATTCTAATTTATTGAGTTCTACCTTTATTAAATTTGTTGACAGGTCATTTTTACCGCATAATGAATACTGTGAAAACAACACCCAAAAAACAAAGGCAGAATATAGATTTTTCTTTTGTCATTTTACAGCCCTTGAAATTTTGTCTTGCTGAAATGTGCAAGGTCTTCCCTGAAATAGACATTGTCTGGATGGAGTAAATGTTATTATAAATCGTAGTGCACAGGGGACCTTCAGACAAATTACATCCCCTTTAAGTATGGAATGATATTTTGTAATTAGGTCATGCGACACTGGTTACGTTTTGCTTCCATTATAACTTACATACCGCTTCCACCTATGTCTTGTACACCTATAATTTTTGAGCCATGTAACAGGGAACAACATGAATGGGAATTTCTTCGGAACATGATGTCTATGCAAAACCTCTATTAGAGTTACACAACAGAAAATGAAATGATGCAAAATATTTGGTGCTTTTTGAAAGTTTCATCCCTTCAGGAGTGGCAACAGGAACTGGCAGCCATTACAGCTCCTACGTCACTGGTCCAGATTATATCTGTCCAGTGCATGCGTCATGAAGGCAATCAGAGGAGGAGTGAGGATTCGGAGTCTATCACAAACCATCCGGTATATTAAAAGATCCAATTTATGCTCTGCACCAGTATGGGATTAGCACCCTCCGGACTCTTGATCCTTATCTTCATTGCTAACGCACTGGGTCGTGAGTCCCTTTTTTCTCTCATGCTTTCCCTCCAGTGCATGAATAGTTTTCTCCAGTAGAGTAACTAAAATAGGTGCAGGAGTTACAATCGCACCCAGACCCTGGAGCTTAGGGGCTCCAAAAGTCCTTTTGGCTTATTGTTACACGATGTTTGGCTCTAAACTCGCCGAGTGTCATGGCGGCATCTGACGTTGTTCACACTGCAAAGTCGGACACTCATCACTATGTCTCCTTTGATGCTTCTGAGTTACATGGACAGGCTCGGGCGTCGACCAGCTGTGTTCTCATTATCGGGCTTGTAGGAGTTAATTTCTGCTAGCCTGCTGGTTACCTCTTGGATCAAATGTTGTGGGAAACCTATCATAGCCACTTCCCACCTTTTTAAGATGGAGGAGCCTGTCTTCCCATGCCGACTATAACTTTAGCTACACCGGTCCGTGTGCTGTATCCCAGTCATCCTGGTGATTGTATTGCTTTGCGCGTTGAGTTGTGGAGTTCCCTCGTTTCCTCCTTATCACTTGTTGTCTAATACCTCTGTGTGAGCGTGCTCTGTGGTCGAGGTTTGGTTTCCCCTGTTTGTCCATATCAGTAGGTTCTACCACACCTGTCTTGGCCCTCCTATGGGATGAGAGAGAGGGGGTATTAGATCAGGGCTGTACAGGAGCAGGGCAAGGCAGGCAGTCCAAACAACATCACCATCAGACCTATCTCTGGGATCAGGGACAGCATGGGCCCCTTAGCCTGCGGGCCAGTTTAGGAGCCCCGATCCCTGGTTATCCCATCATACCCCATGATACTTCTGTGACAAGGCCAATGCTATTAAAGATTGCGATAATTTGGGGCCCTGTTGGAGCTTTTGCATTGGGACCTAGGAGCTTCAAGTTACGCCAGTGTTAAATTTGGGACGGATGGCAATTATCGGTCAACTCAGGATTGCATGAAATAATTAACATTAGTATTTTATCTCTTCTCCTCTGAGGCACAATGTAACTTGAAAAAAAAAATTAAAAGGTTCTCTTAAAATTGATTATTCATTTAGGAAAGTCCAATTTCATATATATTTTAGAGAATTCTGAGGTAATATTGTGGAACCTTATTCAGGATCCTGTTCTCCTGGTCAGAGAGGAGAGCGTCTCTCTTTCTATGGAAGACCTGACCTCCATTACTTAGGCAAACAAAAAACAAACTGTAATTCTTCATTTCCCATGTGGAGGCAGGCAAATTAATTACTTACTGGCAATTTCTCCCTACACATTACTTTGTGGCTATATCTAGATGTTTGGTGAGCAACTTGAACCCCCAGGTGCTTCACAGAATTTCATAACATTGAGCCGTGAAAATAAAAAAATACATTTTTACCACAAATATGTTGCTTTACCCCAAATCTTTCATATTCACAAGGGTAAGAGGGAAAAATTCACCATACCATTTGTTGTGCAATTTCTCTTAAGTACATCGACACTCCATATGTGGTGGAAATCTACTGTTTGGGCGCACAGCAGGGCTTGTAAGGGAAGGAGCACCATTTGAATTTTAGAGCACAAAATTATCTGGAATACATAGCACACGCCATGTCGTGTTTGGATACCCCCTGAGGTGCCTAAACATTGGAGCTCCTCCACAAGAGACCCCATTTTGGAAGGTAGACCCCTCAAGGAATTTATCTAGAGGTTTGGTGAGAATTTTGAACCCCATGTGGGCTTCACAGAATTTCATAACAATGAGCCGTGAAAATAAAAAACTACATTTTTATCACAAAAATGTTGCTAAATCCCCAAATTATTCATTTCTACAACAATAAAAGGAGAACTTGAACCCTAAAAATTGTTGTGCAATTTCTCCTGAGTACGCCAATACCTCATATGTGATCGAAAACTATTTTTGAGGCACATTGCAAAGTGAAGAAGGGAAGGAGTGCCATATTTGAGTTCAGATTTACTGTAGTCACAATGGTTTCTGGGTGCCATGTGACATTGGCAAAGCACCCCTTAGGTGCTTAAACAGTGGAGCTCCCCCAAAAGGTACCACATTTTGGAAACTAGACCACTCAAGGAATTTATCTAGATGTTTGGTGAGCACCTTGAACCCCCAGGTGCTAAACAGAATTTCATAACGTTGAGCTGTGAAAAAAACCTCCATTTTTAGCCTCAAAAATGTTGCTAAATCCCCAAATGTTTCAAATTCACAAGGGTAAGAGGACAAAATGGACAATTCAATTTGTTGTGCAATTTCTCCTGAGTATGCCAATACCCCATATGTAGTTGGAAACTACTTTTGAGGCACAGTGCAAAGTGAAGAAGGGAAGGAGCACCGTATTTGAGATCAGATTTAGTTGGAATGGTTTGCGAGTGCCATGTCACATTGGCAGAGCCTCTGAGGTGCCAGAACAGCAGAAACCCCCCACAAGTGACCCCATTTTACAAACTGCACCCAGCAATGAATTCATCCAGGGGTGCAGAGAACATATTGACACTACAAGTGTGTTACAAAATGTTATACTTTTGGGCGGTGAACAAAAAATAATTACATTTTTACTACTAAAATGTTGTTTTGACTTCAGATTTCCAATTTTCACAAGGGAAATAGTTAAAATAAGGCCTCGTAATGTGTTACACAATTTCTCCTAAATGTGGCAATACCCCACATGTGACTGTACAGTACTTTTTGGCTTCATCAAATGGCACTCCGGAGGGAAGGAGTGCCATTTGATTTTTGGAGCACAAATTTTCATAGAATAGTTTGCAGACTCCATTTGCAAACCCCTAAATGCCAAAACAGAAGAAATCCCTTCAAGTGACTAAATTTTGGAAATTACATCCCTCTGGGAATTCATCTATGGGTGTAGTGATGATTTAGTTTCTGAAAAACACCCATGGTGTCAATTGCAGTGAATGTTGCAGAATTAAAAATTGCAAATTAGTTCTTGTAGTGCCCAGTACATTGTAGTGGCCATATATTGTGCCCAGCTCGTGCTCCTGGAAACCTGGACCCTGCAAATTAAGCGGGCTCGCCTCACTACAACAATGCCAAACATGGATGCTAACTGTGGTTTAGTCACATCGTAGTGCTCAGAAGGGAGAGGGGCATTTGAATTTTGGAGCGCAGATTTTGCTGGATTTCTTTTTTGAGGGTGTGAGGCATAGCATTTTTCCTGAGCCTTTGTGTTAGTAATAACATGGAATCTCCCTATATTTGTGGGTTGAGTTGAATGCTAATTGGTGGCATTTGGGGTACAGAACATTTTGGATCGGGTCACATTAAGGCCCATTTCACACGTCAGTGAAAAACACAGACGTTTTTCACTGGCGTGTAAAACACGCACATGTCCCTGCGTGTGCCGGGATTCACGGCACACGTGGGTTGTCTAAGTGCAATCCGGGCTCCGTTCTCCGTGGCCCGTGATTGTGACTCGCCCACCCCAGGGCTATGGGACACCCGGTGCCGGGCCGGACTAGCCCGGGGGACGTCAGTGGTGGTGGGGCCCGACTCCGTGGCCCTGGTGGGTGTCAGTATAAATATGGCTTGGTGACTTGGAGTTTGAATAAAGTTTGTGTTCGTGATGCCACCTGTGGTATGCGGCTATTAAGCCGCCGCTGCTGTATGAGGCCTCCGGGGTGATGGAATGGCAGCTGGTATGGTACTGCTCCCCACAGGTGGAGCGGTGCCCCGGGACACAGTTGGTGCTTGTGAGTGTCTATGCAGATGAAATAACAGAGGCAACTCCAAGGGTGCAGTTTCAAGTTCTTTACTCACAATTCTTGTCAAGGCCGGCAGGAACCCTTGGACTGCTGCGATCACTGTCAGGGACCTCCGCCGTTTCTGGGTGATTCTTGGAGCAAAACCCGGTACCCTTCTCTTAAGTGTCTCTGTCTTCAGCTGTCTTCCTAAGCCTTGCCTTTGTAGGATGAACCTGGCTTGGCCTCCACAACAGCCTCCAGGCTGGGGGGTCACCTGTCGGCTGATTATCCCTTTTCTAGAGGTTCTGCTGTGGGCTATGGCCCGGGGAGTTTACAACTTTCCCTGGGCCTCGGTTTTTACTGTTTGGAGATCATTTTGCACTCCTCCGGTTTCTAGGGACCATCCCCTGCTGCAGCTTGATCCCTCCACCGATGTTCCTGTGGAACAGGCCACCGCAGCTCTACAGCTACCTGTGGCCCTGGGATCCCTTCTGTTCTCTGCTTGGTGTCACCTGGACCCTCTGAGTCCCAGGATCTTCACCAGGAAGCGTCTCTTTCTTCTTTTCAGCTCCTGACTGACTTGGAGCTCTTTTTCCTTTCACTTCTCCTCCTTGCCTGCCTCCGGCAGGCCTCCTCCTCCTTCCCCACTCTCTCTTCAACTGACTATACTAGACCTTCCTTTCTTTGACTGCTCTCCGATGGCTCCTCCCACCTCCCCAGTTGCTCTGATCTACCCTATAGGAGCAGGGATGGGTCTTACGGCCCCTCCCAGCATGCAGCATGGGAGGGTTACTGCCACTATCCCTGGTCCCAGTGTGTTCCTAGCAATGGGTGTAGTGTGGATTTACCAGGGGACCGGTGTTCACTCCTTTCCCCACCCAGAATGGGGCATCACACCGCTGGATGGGGTGCAATGACCTGTGGCGACAGAAGCCTCAGGGGCGCCACAATTGCACTTAATAATCAACTCACCTGTGCCCGCTCTCCATGGTGCTGATCGCTCCCGCGGTGCAGCATCCGGCCGGCGCTGACCCCTGCAGCAGCTGCTTCCGGGTCGGCTGTGTCGTGCATCATTAAGATGCACGACAGTAATCAGCCGGCTTAGAAGCAGCAGGCAGAACGGGCTGCAGAGGACATCGCTGGACGCCGGGTGAGTTAAAATGTTTTTTATTTTAAAAACACGTTTTTTTCTGGCACGTGTTTCATGGACCACACCACTGCGTGGTCCGTGGAACATCAGTGATGCCAGAAAAAAATGGACATGTCTCCGTGCGGCAATCACGCACATGCGGGTACGCCGCACGGAGACACGTGCAGTGAAAAATCACTGACGTGTGAGCAGACCCATTCATTATAATGGGTCTGCGTATGTCAGTGATTCTGGTACGTTTTAAAAAAAGCACAAACGTCCCAGAATCACTGACGTGTGAAAGGGGCCTTATACTGTGCTCTATGCTGAGTGCTTACATTGGGGTTTCCATCTACATCTCCAGAATACATGATTCAAGTGAAACCCCTGACAGAGCCATTCACTAATGAGGCAGCAGGGTTACTCCGAACTTTGTTTGGCCTCTGTTCAGCAGTGTCCATCTTTTCAAAGGTGAACAAAACAGTTGATGACCGCACTTTTGTGCATGCCTAAAAAGACCCATAAAAAGATTAACACCGTCAGACCACAGGCCAGATAGGAGGTCAAAGTAACTCCCTCTGCCTCATTACAGTGAATTTTCCATTGGGAATTTTTTCTGAATCGTGTTTTTCACACGTAATCCCAGGTGTAAGCGCTCAGCGCAGAGTGCAGGATAAATATGAACCATGTAGTACTGCGATCTTTGGGAGAGAAAATAAACAAATCAACAGCAGTTGAAGAATTGGCTTTATTTATTTATTTTTTTATGCTGTTCACCCTGCAGTAGATGTCATTAGGTAGCTTTATTCCTCTAGTCAGTATGATTACAGTCATACCAGATTTATATAGTTTTATGTTACGCTTTTTTCCAAAATAAAGATTTTTTTTGCATCACTGAATTTTGAAGGCTATAGTTTTTTTTTATTTTTCTGTCAACACAGTCATGTGAGGGCTTGTTTCTTGCAGGATGAGTTGGATATTTTATTGGTACCATGCTGCAGTCATGAGTGCTGAGGCTTCTTATAGTCAGGTGACCCAGAGGGCATCATGACGGCCTCAAGTCACCATGGAGACAATTGAGCCCTCATGATTACATCGCAGGGGCACAGATCAGAGAGTGAGCAAGGTCCCTTTCCCAATCCCCTAAGTGCAGCAATCGATATCGATCGTGGCATTTTGGGGGGTAAAAATCCAGGGATGGCACAAGCACCATCCCTGGCTGTAAGAGCCGGGGTTTGGCTGTTGGGAAAGCCGAGTGTCCAGCGATGAACACGCCGGGCACAGTGATAGGACTGCTGCAATTGTAAAAAAGTACATATACATCGTAGGTCAGGTCAGGTCCGCCCGCGACAGAGGTACTACCTGGAGCCTTGAATACTGCTCGGAACATCTCCAGGAGCCACCCAACATTTTTCTTCTCCAGACCACCACTCTCCCAAAGGGGTTTGCCCAGGCCAGAGCTTGTCCAGATATTAGAAACCATAAACGGTAACTTGGAATGGTCACAAGGGAAGAGGTAAACGTGGAATATGAAGTGAATCTGACACCGATTTATGAAGCCGCAACTCTCCTTGGGATCCCCATCATAGCGAGACAGAAGTGGAAGCTGGAGCGTAGCTGTACCACCAAAAACCAAAGGCCCTAGGCGGATCCTTCGTGAAGGCAGACAGACCTGGGGAGGGTTGATCAGATGTGGCAGAAGCAGATGGCAGGGCGGACATTGCATTGGACAGACCCTGAAGCTGGGTTGCGACCACGATAATGGCCTAATGAAAGATATATGAATCGGCACCACCAATTTAGAAGAGTTTTATGTGCTATACCCCTAAACAAACTAATATGGAAAAGAACGCAAGATAGAATATAGATAACACCAGTGACTCACGAATAAACTAATTACCAGTAATTATACATTATATGAAAAAGGAACAGCGTACTTATCAAAGCAAGTGGAATTTTTTTTTGCAGTGAAAATAAATATCTGAAAAACATTTAAAAAACAATTAATACCTAGAACAAATTTTTGCACATAGACACATCCCCAAATAATAATATATAAAGGGTTACAAAATAAACTCCCTATAAGCCAAAATTAGGATGGGAACAATATAATGAATTCAAGGGTGTAGTCACAAATAGCCAACATCTATTAGTACATAGTAATATGGAAAATTATATGGACTGACTACATTGTAGTCATTATATTGTTCCCAGTCTAATTTTGGTTTATGGGGAGTTTGTTTTGTATCGCTTTACATATTATTATTTGGGGATATGTCTATGTGCAAAAAATTGTTCCAGGTTTTTATTGCTTTTCAAATGTTTTTAATATATTACTCTTCACTGCATTTTTTTTTTTAAAAAAGTTGCAGGCTGTTCCTTTTTCATACCTATCTATATATATAATTGCCTTATTCTGTCTGTCTGTCTGTCTGTCTGTCTGTCATGCTCCGAAATTGTGTCCTTACGGTGACACAAAGCTGATTGGCCGCTGGGCTCGCCATGGCCCCGCCCCCCCACACGGATTGGCCTCTCGCCCCGGCTCTCTGCAGGTCCCGCCCCCCTCACGCAATGCACGCTCGCTCTGGCCCAACTGACACGGAGCTCCGATTCCCAGGTGAGTACACGCACACACATCAGATCACACTCACTCTCACACTCACTCTCACACACACCTCACACACACCTCACACATCACAACATCCTGGGATATCGCTTGCTTCTACACCGGCTCCGTCAGGATCCCAGCAGCGCCAGACATAACCTTGCGATGCTGGGATGTTGACGGAGGCCGTGAAAGCTGGTAACCATTATACACATCGGGTAACTAAGGTCCCTTAGTTACCCGATGTGTATCATAGTTACCAGCGTACACCGGCTCACACTCACTCTCACACACACATCACACACACATCACATCGCATCCACACATCAAGGTCCTGCAGCGGCGGAAAATACACACACGCACACACATAACAGCACACACACACACATACACACATCAGATCACACTCACCCTCACACACACATCACATCGCATCCACATACTCACAACATCCTGGGATATCGCTTGCTTCTCGGCGGCGATACTGTGCTGTGAGCTTCCAGGACCTGACGGGGGATCACATGGCCAGAAGCATGTGATATCTCCGGATGTTGTGAGTATCAGCGCGTATGTGCGATTTCGTCAGTGTCTGTGTGTGTGAGTGTATGCGATCGGGTGTGTGTGAGTGTATGCGATCGGGTGTGTGTGAGTGTATGCGATCGGGTGTGGGTGAGTGTATGCGATCGGGTGTGGGTGAGTGTATGCGATCGGGTGTGTGGGTGAGTGTATGCGATCGGTTGTGTGTGTGAGTGTATGCGATCGGGTGTGTGTGAGTGTCGGCAGAGGAGCACGGCGTGCTGGAGGAGGCTGGGAGCAGAGAGGCTGATCTTGGGGAAGGCTGGGAGGGGGAGGCTGATGCTAAGGGAGACTGTGAGGGGAAGGCTGATGCTGAAGGAGGCTGGGAGGAGAGAGGCTGATCCTGGGGAAGGCTGGGAAGGGGAGGCTGATGCTGAGGGAGGCTGGAAGGAGAGAGGCTGAGGCTGGGAGGAGAGAGGCTGATGCTGGGGAAGGCTGGAAGGAGAGAGGCTGAGGCTGGGAGGAGAGAGGCTGATGCTGGGGAAGGCTGATGCTGAGGGAGGCTGGGAGGGGAAAGCTGATGCTGGGGAAGGCTGGGAGGACGGAGGCTGGGAGGAGAGAGGCTGATCCTGGGGAAGGCTGGGAGAGGGAGGCTGATGCTGGGGGAGGCTGGAAGGAGAGAGGGTGATGCTGGGGGAGGCTGGAAGGAGAGAGGGTGATGCTGGGGGAGGCTGGAAGGAGAGAGGCTGATGCTGGGGGAGGCTGATGCTGGGGGAGGCTGGGAAGACGGAGGCTGGGAGGAGAGAGGCTGATCCTGGGGAAGGCTGGGAGAGGGAGGCTGATGCTGGAGGAGGCTGGAAGGAGAGAGGCTGATGCTGGGGGAGGCTAGAAGGAGAGAGGCTGATGCTGGGGGAGGCTGATGCTGGGGGAGGCTGGGAGGAGAGAGGCTGATGCTGGGGAAGGCTGGGAGGAGAGAGGCTGATGCTGGGGAAGGCTGGGAGGAGAGAGGCTGATGCTGGGGACAGAGAGGAGAGGCTGATGATGGGAGGAGAGAGGCTGATCCTGGGGAAGGCTGGGACGGGAAGGCTGAGAGAAGAGAGGCTGATGCTGAGGGAGGCTGAGGCTGGGGTAGGCTGGGAGGAGAGAGGCTGATGCTAGGGACAGAAAAGGCTGATGCTGTGAGGAGAGAGGCTGATGCTGTGAGGAGAGAGGCTGATGCTGCGGGCAGAGAGGCTGATGCTGCGGGCAGAGAGGCTGATGCTGGTGCAGCATGGGGAATGGAGCACGATGGGGGGTGCGCAGCATGGGGGATGGAGCACGTTTGGGAGTGCGCAGCATGGCGGATGGACCACGTTTGGGAGTGCGCAGCATGGAGGATGGAGCACGTTTGGCAGTGCGCAGCATGGCGGATGGACCACGTTTGGGAGTGAGCAGCATGGCGGATGGAGCACGTTTGGGAGTGCTCAGCATGGCGGATGGAGCACATTTGGGAGTGCGCAGCATGGCGGATGGAGCACGTTTGGGAGTGCGCAGCATGGCGGATGGACCACGTTTGGGAGTGCGCAGCATAGCGGATGGACCACGTTTGGGAGTGCGCAGCATGGCGGATGGACCACGTTTGGGAGTGTGCAGCATGGCGGATGGACCACGTTTGGGAGTGCGCAGCATGGCGGATGGAGCACGTTTGGGAGTGCGCAGCATGACGGATGGAGCACGTTTGGGAGTGTGCAGCATGGCGGATGGAGCACGTTTGGGAGTGCGCAGCATGCCGGATGGTGCACGATGGGGAGTGCGCAGTATGGCGGATGGAGCACGTTTAGGAGTGCGCAGTATGGCGGATGGAGCACGTTTGGGAGTGCGCAGCATGGCGGATGGAGCACGTTTGGGAGTGTGCAGCATGACGGATGGACCACGTTTGGGAGTGCGCAGCATGGCGGATGGAGCACGTTTGGGAGTGCGCAGCATGGCGGATGGAGCACGTTTGGGAGTGCGCAGCAAGGCGGGTGGAGCACGTTTGGGAGTGCGCAGCATGGCGGATGGAGCATGATGGGGGTGCGCAGCATGGCGGATGGAGCACGTTTGGGAGTGCGCAGCATGGCGGATGGAGCACGTTTGGGAGTGTGCAGCATGGCGGATAGAGCACGATGGGGAGTGCGCAGCATGGCGGATGGAGCACGTTTGGGAGTGCGCAGCATGGCGGATGGAGCACGTTTGGGAGTGCGCAGCATGGGGGATGCAGCACGATGGGGAGTGCGCAGTATGGCGGATGGAGCACGTTTGGGAGTGCGCAGCATGGCGGATGGACCACGTTTGGGAGTGCACAGACACCCACACACACACACACAACGCTGCACACACACAACACCCAACACACAAACACCGCAGCACACACAAATATACACACATACCGCACAACACACACATTGCTCAAAACATACCTCCCCCCAAAACACACCACACACACACAAACCGCACAACACACACACACACACACAACGCTACAGACACACAGCGCTCCACAAACAACGCAACACACGCAACACACATACAACACCGCTCTCACCCCCCGCCACACCCAGAACATGTACAGCGCCCTACACAAACACTTGGTAACTACACACAACAACATCTATATATATATATATATATAACAAAAATCATACATGAACTACACAATACGTAAATTCTAGAATACCCGATGCGTAGAATCGGGCCACCTTCTAGTATATATATAATTGCCTTATTCTGTCTATCTCTCTGTCTTGCTCCAAAATTGTGTCACCGTGACAGTGTCGTTAGAGTGACAACTGTCGGATTGGCCGCTGGGCTCGGCCTGGCCCCGCCCCCCCATGGATTGGCCGCTCGCCTCGGCCTGGCCCCGCCCCCCGCATGGATTGGCCGCTTGCCCCGACCCTCCGCACGCATCGACCGCTCGGCCACGCCCCTTCCCCCAAATTCAAACGAAGCCCCGACTCCCCCAGCCCAGACATAACCTTGCGATGCTGGGATCGTGACGGAGCCGGTGTACGCTAGTAACCATGATAAACATCGGGTAACTATTGGAAGCGCTTCCCTTAGTTACCCGATGTGTATCATGGTTACCAGCGAACACCGGTTCCCGGTACACATGTGCAGGGAGCCGGCATACGCTGCGGTCAATAATGAAGTGTCATGCAGCGGTGAAAGAGTTAAAGACACTGCAAGACACTTCATTTTAGGCAGCGGGCACCCCCAGAAGAGAGAAGACAGAAGAAAGAAGACCCCGCAGTCATACTCACCAGACGCCGACCGGGAGCAGGTGAGCGCATCAAGGTCCTGCACGGCGGAACACACTCACACGCACACACATAAGAACAGACACACACACATCAGATCACACTCACTCTCACACACACCTCACACACACATCAGATCGCATCCACACACTCACAACATCCAGTGATATCGCTTACTTCTCGGCGGTGATACTGTGCGTGCAGTGACCTTCCAGGACCTGCTGGAGGATCACATGGCCGGAAGCATGTGGTATCTCCGGATGTTGTGAGTGTGTGAGCGCGTATGTGCGATATCGTCAGTGTGTGTGCGTGTATGCGATCGGATGTGTGGGTGTATGCGATCGGATGTGTGCGTGTATGCGATCGGATGTGTGCGTGTATGCGATCGGATGTGTGCGTGTATGCGATCGGATGTGTGCGTGTCGGCAGAAGGCAGAGGAGCACGGCGTGCAGCACAGCTGCTGGGACCGCCCACCGGAGGGCACAGGGAGAAGTGGGGTGTGAGTGTATGCGAGCAGATGTGTGCGTGTATACTGTCTGATGTGTGACTGTGGAGCATGATGGGGAGTGCGCAGCATGGGGGATGGAGCACGATGGAGGGTGCGCAGCATGGGGGATGGAGCACGATGGGGGGTGCGCAGCATGGGGGATGGAGCACGATGGGGGGTGCGCAGCATGGGGGATGGAGCACGATGGGGGGTGCGCAGCATGGGGGATGGAGCACGATGGGGGGTGCGCAGCATGGGGGATGGAGCACGATGGGGGGTGCGCAGCATGGGGGATGGAGCACGATGGGGGGTGCGCAGCATGGGGGATGGAGCACGATGAGGGGTGCACAGCATGGGGGATGGAGCATGATGGGGGGTGCGCAGCATGGGGGATGGAGCATGATGGGGGGTGCGCAGCATGGGGGATGGAGCACGATGGGGAGTGCGCAGCATGGGGGATGGAGCACGATGGGGAGTGCGCAGCATGGGGGATGGAGCACGATGGGGGGTGCACAGCATGGGGGATGGAGCACGATGGGGGGTGCGCAGCATGGGGGATGGAGCACAATGGGGGGTGCGCAGCATGGGGGATGGAGCACGATGGGGGGTGCGTAGCATGGGGGATGGAGCACGATGGGGAGTGCACAGCATGGGGGATGGAGCACGATGGGGGTGCGCAGCATGGGGGATGGAGCACGATGGGGGGTGCGCAGCATGGGGGATGGAGCACGATGGGGGGTGCGCAGCATGGGGGATGGAGCACGATGGGGGGTGCGCAGCATGGGGGATGGAGCACGAAGGGGGGGTGCGCAGCATGGGGGATAGAGCACGATGGGGGTGCACACCTCCACCCAAAACACACACAAACCACCACACGCGCACAGCACAACACACCACACACACACTGGGAACAACAAACACTGCCCTACACAGACACCCACACACAGGCAATGCCGCACACACACAACACCCAACACACAAACACCACGGCATACACAAATATACGCACATACCGCGCAACACACACACTGCACAAAACATACCTCCCCCAAAACACACACACGCACTCCACACCCACACAAACCGCGCAACACACACAGCACCACACACACACAATGCTGCAGACACACAGCACTCCACAAACAATGCAACACACACAACGCAACACACAAACAACACCGCTCCCACACACCCCCACATCCAGACAACACCCAGAACATTTACAGCCCCTACACAAACACTGGCAACTACACACAACATCTATATATATATATATATAACATAAATCATACATTAACTACACAATAAATTCTAGAATAACCGATGCGTTAGAATCGGGCCACCTTCTAGTAATATATAATGACTTACATAGTTACATAGTTACTTAGGTTGAAAAAAGCCCTGGGTCCATCTAGTTCAACCTTCCTCCAGCAATTCTACATTTGGTCACTAAGTCATTTATAACCAACAATGTTGTGTACTGAGGAAATCATTGAGCCCTTTTTTATAAGCTGTTTTAGTATCTGCCATTACTACCTCTTGTGGTCGGCATTCCACAGTCTGACTGCTCTAACTGTAAAGAACCCTTTCCTATTTAGCTGCCGGAATCGCTTTTCTTCCACTCACAGTGAGTGTCCCCTGGTCCTTAGTATTGTCTTTGGAAGAAATGTCATGTGCCAGTCCTTTATATTGACCACACATGTATTTTTTTATATATATATATATATATATATATATAAATGAGATCTCCTCTGAGACGTCTTTTTTCTAAGCTAAACATATCTAAGTTTTTCAACCTGTCATCATACGGGCGGCCTCCATTCCTCTCATCATACGGGCGGCCTCCGTTGCTCTCATCATACGGGCGGCCTCCATTCCTCTCATCATAAGGACGGTCTCCATTCCTCTCATCATACGGGCGGCCTCCCTTCTTCTCATCATACGGGCGGCCTCCATTCCTCTCATCATACAGGCGGCCTCCATTCCTCTCATCATACAGGCGGCCTCCATTCCTCTCATCATACGGGCGGCCTCCATTCCTCTCATCATACAGGCGGCCTCCATTCCTCTCATCATACAGGCGGCCTCCATTCCTCTCCTCATACGGGCGGTCTCCATTCCTTGTAGTAGTCTAGTTGCCCGCCTTTGAACTGACTCTAACTTCTGAATGTCCTTTTTAAAATGTGGAGCACAAAACTGGATCTCATATTCCAGATGTGGTCTTACAAGTAATTTATAGAGGGGTAATGTAACGCCTGCCTGGATCCACAGACTCAGATGGGCTGTAAAGGGGAGGCTAGAGGGAAGCCACTCACCAAGTAGGACCCCCAGAACCCTGAAACCCTTTAACCCCTATACAGGGATTTGGAATTACACAGGGAACTGGAGATCACTACCTGTGGAAGGCTGCAGTCCGATGAGAGTAATAGTCAGGCAGGGTCAAACCAGGAATAGCAGAACAGGGACAGAATCGGCAGGCAGTGACGTAGTCAGCAAACGTAGCAGAGGTCAGATCCGGGTCGGGCAGCAAGGTACAAAAACAGTAGCCAGGAGGGTAGTCAGAAAACACGCAGAAGTCAACACAGGAATCACCAACAGAATAGGACGTAACAGGAGCCAGGAAAATCAGAACTATATCTGGCAGTAATCATGTGGCAGGAGGGGAAATAAGAAGGGTGTGGTGTCTTCCCATTGGCTGTAGCTGAACGCTGGCAACTTCAGCTGGAAGACACATGCCACCCACAGTCAGCCAGCGGTACTGCAGATCCCAAGATAACCCAGCCCAGTGGATGATCGGAGCCTGCGCCCACTGGTGCCGCTGGCGTCGACTTCTGTCCCATCACCAGCACCATCCACGGCAGGAATACGGCGTCACCTGGCGATCGAAGCAGAAGTCGCTGGAGCAGACTCCGGCGGTGACGTAACAGGTAACAATACGTTGGGATCACGGGATCTTATCTCTCTTTTTATACACCCTAGAATCTTGTTTGCTTTAGCAGCTGCTGCTTGACATTGAGTGCTGCTGCTCAGCTTATTTGTAATGAGAATACCCAAGTCCTTCTCCTGTTCTGTAGTCCCGAGTTTACTTCCATTTAATGTATACGCAGCTATAGGATTACTCCGTCCTAGATGCATTGCTCTACATTTATCAACATTCAATCTCATATGCCAAGTATCTGCCCATTCTGACATCTTATCCAGATCTTTTTGTAATATTGTACTATCAAGGTCAGTTTTTAATATCCTACATAGTTTGGTGTCATCAGCAAAGACTGACATTTTACTATCAATCCCATCCACAAGGTCATTAATAATGGGATTAAAAATAATTGGTCCTAGCATAGATCCCTGTGGCACCCCACTGCTGACTATAGCCAATTTAGAGAATGTACCATTTATGACTACTCTTTGTTTCCTATCTTTTAGCCAATTCCTTATCCATTGGCATATAGTTTCTCCTAGTCATTGCTTCTGGAGCTTTAGTATAAGGCTATTATGTGGTACAGTATCAAATGCCTTTGCAAAGTCCAAATAAATCACATCAGCTGCATTACCAATATCCAGGTTTGCACTTACCCCCTCATAGAACCCCAACAGGTTGGTTAGACACGACTTATCTTTCATGAATCCATGCTGTTTGTCAGTTATCATATTATTTTCTGCAATATATTTTTGCATGTCATCCCATAAAATGTCCTCAAAAACTTTGCATACTACTGATGTCAGGCTTACTGGACGGTAGTTGCCTGGATCTACCCTCTTACCTTTCTTAAATATCGGTACCACATCAGCAATCCTCCAATCCTGAGGCACCAACCCTGTTACAAACGAGTCTAAAAAGATGAGATACAGCGGTCTGTTGATTACGGAGCTCAATTCCCTCAATATTTGTGGATGAATGCCATCTGGCCCTGGGGATTTGTCAATTTTTAATTAACTCAGACGTAGGCGTACTTCATCTTGTGTTAAATTAATTATATCGGGTGGTGAACTTTGATTTTTTTACTTGTTGCATGATCCCTGGTACAGTCAGTTCCTTGGTGAACACAGATGAGAAATACCTATTTAATATCTCAGTCTTTTGTTTGTCCTGTATAACTAACTTGTTATTATATTTTAAGGGGCCAATACTATCCTTTGTTTTCCTTTTGGCATTAATGTATTTATAAAAGATTTTGGGATTTATTTTAATGTCATTGGCGATTTTTGTTTCAGTAGCTAGTTTTGCTTGTTTGATTTCTTTTTTGCATTTACTATTGATATCTTTATACTCCTGAAATGCTATTTCTGTATTCTCAGCCTTAAAGATTTTAAACGCCCTTTGTTTTTGTTTTATTATACTTTGTAGAGTCTTATTTAGCCATAGTGGTTTCTTTTTATTCCGGGACGTTTTATTACCAGAGGGTATAAGTTTTTTACAGGACTCTAGCAGTATATCCTTAAACTTTCCCCATTTATGCTCAGTATCCCCAGTTATCATGACTTTGTCCCAATCTACACATTTAAGCTCTTCCCTTAATTTGTTGAAATCAGCTTCCGTAAAATTCCAGGTTTTATCATTTCCCCTTTGAAATGTTTTATTGATGTTTGTATCCGGTCTATTTGACAGGACCAGATCTAGCAAATTATCTCCCCTGGTCGGTTCATCTACCATCTGAGAGAGGAAATGGTCTTGAATAGTAGATAAGAATTTACATCTTTTAGCAGAACCAGAAGATTCTATGTCCCACTGTATGTCTGGATAGTTGAAATCCCCCATAATAAGAACCCAATTATTATTATTAGCTGCCTTTTCAATTTGTCCCAGCATTTCACCCTCTATTTGTTCAGGTATGTTAGGAAGCTTATAGCAAACTCCAATTAGCATTTTTCCATTATTCCCCTCCCCATGTACATTTACCAATACTGACTCTGCATTGTTGCAGTTCCCCCCAATGTCATCATTCAACACAGGTTTTAGGTTAGATTTGATAAATATACACACCCCACCACCTTTTTTGTCTTTCCTGTCCCTCCTAAATGTACTATAACCCTGTATGTTTGTCACCCAGTCATGGCTTTCATCCAGCCAGGTTTCCGTAATGCCCAATACATCATAATCCAAGGTTGACATAAGGGTCTCCAGTTCATTAATTTTGTTTGCAAGACTTCTTGCATTTGCCAGTAGACATTTAATACTATTAACACCTTTATTATTCCTAGCCTCCCTACGTTCCTTGCATGTCCCATCCCCCCAATCCTTCATTGACCCCCACCGTCTCACTGTCTCTATCTGCTCAATCTATCCCCTTATTTGCTCCACTACCCTCCCTTCCCCCAGATCCTAGTTTAAAAGCTCCTCCATCCGTCTGACCATTTTCTCCCCCAGCACAGCTGCACCTTCCCCATTGAGGTGTAGCCCGTCCCTACCGTAGAGCCTGTAGCCAACTGAAAGTCGGCCCAGTTCTCCATGAACCCGAACCCTTCCTTCCTGCACCAATTTCTAAGCCACGTATTTATCTCCCTAAGCTCCCGCTATCTTTCTAGTGACGCTCGTTGCACCGGTAGTATTTCTGAAAACACCACCTTGGAGGTCCTGGACGTCAGCTTCTCTCCTAGTTCCCTGTAATCATTTTTAAGGACCTTCCACCTGCCTCTAACTTTGTCATTAGTACCAATGTGCACCATGACCGCTGGGTTTTCCCTAGCCCCACCCAGCAATATGTCTATCCGATCCGCAATATGCCGAACCCGAGCACCCGGCAGACAACACACTGTTCGGCATTCACGGTCTTGGCGACAGATGACCCTGTCTGTCCGCCTAATTATAGAGTCCCCTACCACCAACATCTGTCTGGGCTTTGCTGCACTCCTATTTCCCTCCTTCCTACAGCAGTTGTTTTCCTGGTTGCTAGGGTCAACATCCTGCTGTAGTGACCCTATTCCTGGTCCTTCATTCCTAATATCAGCCAAACAGGCATATTTACTAGGTTGTGCCAGGTCAGGACTAGGCTCCCTGACACTTTACCCCCTACCTCTTCTTCTAACTGTTACCCAGCTACCTACCTCTGGGTCCTGATCTTCTCCACCTCCACCCTCCTCCATACAGACTGGTAATTTTTTTTAGTAGTGAGTTAATGGTGCTATCTATATGAAGGAAGGTGCGGATGCCGGGCCGTGAGGACTCAGCACCACTTCGTCAGAGAGAGACACTGCTTGTAGAAGACTTTGGGCGGTGTGTAGTCTTCAGGGCAGCGTTCACCACCCACAGCCGCTTGCCATCTTGGATGGATTAGTTAAGCATATAACACCGGAGGGCTCTGGGCAAAACAAATGTAAATGTTTATTTAACTCTTCCACCTTCATGACAAACATGGCCACTCTTATTAAGTTTTGCTGCCGCTGTTTCCCGGGTTACTTCATCTGGCCTATCCTGCTGCCTGGGACCTAGTCTTCCAGCTGCCGGGCCTAAGCCTCCGATTCCCATTGTTCTTCTCTCCATGGCTACCCGTTGTCTAGTACTAACTGCCTCTGATGGTTTCCAGGCACT